>NC_135482.1:114201084-114501084 GCF_052094955.1 Ictidomys tridecemlineatus
CTTTGACATTTTAGATAACTTGCAAATGATGATGCAGAGAGATCTTTTGCCACTACAAAGAAAGAACAAAAGAATCAACATGAAAGAGAAATCAAAAAATATATGACAATTAATAAAACATTTTATATGAATACCCTACAAAGAGTTTTACAAAGGTATAAAAACCCAACAGTTGTTTCAATGTGGATTTAAGAAGTCTCAGCTGGCATATTAAGACATCCACACAGAGCAACACACAGAAAGGCACAGAGGAATCGGAGCCAAGCCCGGCCTTGTAAATCCATTAGAGGCAGAGGTGCGGATCAGATGGCGGGATGGCTACACAGGGCCCCAGCATCGGAGCGGAGCATTTCATCTCAGGCACTGGAAATGCGAAGTGCAGGGAGCCACTGTTGAGCAAGGCCATTTGGAAGTTGGGCTGGGGTCCCCCAATGTCCAGCCAAGTCCTGTGTAACACACCTGGACACCTCCAGCTTCCCCCTGGCCGGCCTCTGCCATCTCCCAACCGTGTCCATCCTAGAGCCAGGGTGGGATTCCATGAGCAAAGGAATTGGTTTTTTATTTTGCAGTGTTGGGGATGGACCCCGAGTGCTGGGCCAGTGCTCTCCCACTGAACCACACCCTGCAACTGGGCCCCAGAACAGACCCTCAGGATGGAGTCTGTTTGCTCTGAGGACCCCTGGGTGGAATGCAAGAATTCCCCACCTAGTCCTCTTTCTCCAAGTTCTGAGCTGATTCCTGCCTCTGCCCCTTCCAGGTCACTGAGTAGCTTTTAGGGATTGCCAGGGCCTCAGTTTCTCCTTCTGTGCCATGGGGACAATGCTGTCTGGACACACCCTGTCCCTGCTTGCCCAGGCTTACTGGAATGCTGGTGGTTGTATGAACCTCAGAGCCACATCTTTGTGCAAGTGGAGGGGAGAGGAAGGCGACCCCTTCTCAGTCTGAGCAGATGGGGACCATGCCACCATCTGCACCTGCTCCCTACCCCACCCTCTCTCTCCTGGTGGCCTTCCAGTGAAAAGACGCAGGGTCTTCTGGCCCTTTGTGTATCGAGAAGTTTCTCCTGGGGCGTCCCTTGCAGACAAGGTGGACAGAGGACTTCTCAGAGGCTGGCACAGGTGGCCCCCTGCACCGCACCCCCTGGGAACCAGATGGGGCTACTTGAGGATTTTGGAGGAGGGTTAGAACCGAGCAGCCCTTGGCCGGGACGTGCCCATGACCAGACAGCACAGAGAACAAGGGCGTGGCAGAGGAGAACGTGCGAACACGCAGGCGCTCCTATTTCTGTGCAGAGGAATCCCGTGCTCCACTACGGAGCACACACATATACACGTGTGTGTGTGTGTGTGCGCACGTGTGTGTGTGTGTGTGTGTGTGTGTGTGTGTGTGTGCATCTGAGCAGAAGCAGCTGGTTGAGCAGAAAGGCAAAGTATCTGACTGCTGGGTTCAAATCCTTGGAGACCTTGGCTGTGAGTTCCAGCACCTCTGGGACTTAGTCTTCCGATCTGTAAACTGGACTCTTGATCATGAGCTCTGCAGGGTCCTCATAACCACAGGGTCATGTGCGCATGACCTACAGGGTCCTGTCCTATTGAGTCAGCTGAGCGGTGACAGAGCTGACGGCCACCCCTTCCCCTGAAGGGGAAGACTGTGGGGCCTGGATCTGGCCTCTGTGTGGCTGTGACCTCCTGCCCTCTGTCCTCTAGGGTCCACCCCCTCGCTGCAGCAGAGACCCTCTGAGTTAGAGGCTGCTATGCTCCACCTGACCCCACCCCTCTCATCCTGCCAATGGCCCTCCTAGGTCGGGCCCATGGCCATGGCTCCACCCTGGGAGCTCTGGGGCCGGTTTTCCTGCCCTGGGCAGCTTGGAAGGGGGCACAGGCTTCCTTACGCTGGGGAAAGCTCTTCCCCTGCTCTGGGGTCTTAGAGTCAGCTGGGTGAAATGAGACAGAGCACAGCTAAAGCCCCCGGGCAGACTCGGCCTGCTGGCCCTCTCTAGCCCACGTCCTGGGATCTCATCTGGGGTGACCCCTGGGGCAGGCAGGAGTTCTCCCTGGAAGGGGTCCCAATGGCCTCTGGACAAGGATTGGCAAGGCATCAGGCAACTCAGTGAGATTCTGTCCCTAAATAAATACAAAATAGGGCTGGGGATGGGGCCCAGTGGTCGCATGCCTCTGAGTTCAATTTCTGGTACTCGATCCCCAAAAGATCCGAGATATGATTCTGTAGGGTGAAGAGTAACGGCTTCAGGGTCACAGAGATCTCGGTTTGAATCTCAGCTTCACCGTTTTTATTGCTTGGCAGATCTTAGCAAATCTCTTAGTACCTGGGTTTCTTCATCTGTACAGTGGGGACAACCACATTGACCTTCTAAGGTAAGACGAAGACCCAGGAGTACAAAACACGTAGCCTGGGATGTGCTCCATATCCAGACGTCATTGTAAGGGGACAAATAATAATAACAGTGGTAGCTGCTGTCCTCGTCTCTGTTGCTGGACTTTGACTTTTGGCTCTCCTTGCCTGGTTAGGGTCCCCCAGAGCTCCCAGGGACGGTGGGGAGGGTGGAGGCTGGCCAAGGGGCCCTCCCTCCCTCGGATCTGAACAACCAAGAGCTTTTTGCCAGATCAGGGACTCGGCTCTAGATTGTGTCCATAAGCAGCTTCTCCTACAATTGCCAGAGGCCCACCCTGGCTGGAGGAGCCCAAGGAGACCCCCAGGGTGGCCTCTCCTCCCCTGGGGGACTTACCCACCCCTGATGTCCAGCAGAGGGTCTGACCTCCAGGAATCCAATGCACAGGAGCCCTGGGGACAGCATGAGAGTCCTTCAGGTTCAATCTTCACTTTGCCCTCAGGCAGCGAGTCACATTCAGAGTCCGGCTGGGTGCTCCCCCAGCCGCTGGGGTGGAGCTGGGCAAGGCCAGACCACTGTGGCTGAGTTTCTTCCCAAACGTGCTTATGTGCCAGTTGTTTTCGTCACTTTAATCACACAAATACGTCAAGCATCACACACACCAATGAAACAGGCCACAAAGCCAAGGTGGCGGGTTCCAGGTAAGTCGCAGTAAAGGCAAATTTGGAAAGAAAATGTGTTGTCAAATTGGAAAGGAACAAAAGAAGGACCCAAGGGCAGATAAACAGGCAAAATAGGCTTCCACGTTGTTCTGCATGTGCAAGAGGTCCCAGAGGATGAGGCAGGGCTGGACATCATAGGGGAACACTGTGGCTTCCTTCACACAAGAAGGCGGAGGGATAATCTCTAAGAAATTCTGTGGTCCATTGTGAAAAGATCAAGGCATGCCCATTCACCTCTGTTTAAATTAAATGCTTCAAATAGGTAAGCATACATTGTATCTAAAGATTTCAGACCCATTTTGGATGACTCGAATTCCTAATCAAGCTAATCATTTCAGAAGCTTCTGGCCAGGCACAGTGACACAAGCCTGTCATCCTAGCAGCTGAGGAGGCCGAGGCAGGAGGTTTGCAAGTTCAAAGCCAGCACCACTCAGTGAGACCCTGTTTTGAAATAAATTATAAAATAGGGCTGGCGATGTGGCTCAGTGGCCAAGTCCCCCTGAATTCAATTGCCAGCCAGTACCCCACTGAGGAGGAGTAGATTGCTAACCTATTTTACAGATGGAAACACAGAGGCCAAGCAGTATGAAACAGCTTGTTCAAGTCTCAGTCCTGGTGCAAGTTCAGGATCCAGCTGTCCTGTTTGTGGTTCACAGAATTCAAAGATGGTCCCCAAGATTCCTGTCCCCACTGGTATACACACCCTGTTCATCTTCCTCCTTTGGAATATGGAAAAAAAATCTGAGATTTTATTCTTATAATTAGATTACCAATTGGATGACTTTGAGTTAGCCAAAGGGAGATTATCTAGGGTGGGCCTGGCCTAATTAGGTGCGGATAGAGGTGCAAGAGACGTTTCTCCTGCTGGCTTCTAGGAAGACGAAAGTCCCTTTGAGTTCTACAGGAACTTTAGTCCCACAACCACCTAAATGAGCTTTGCAAAGGACCCTGCAGATCAAATGAGACCCAACCCTGGTTAACCTATTGATAGAGGTCTCTGGTGAGGACCTCAGCAGAAGATATGGCTGCCCCTTCCCAGGCTCGGGGTTCATGAAACCGTATGATCAATTTGGGTGACTCACTCACACCAGCTGCTCAATTTTTGTGGCTTGGAGCACAAGACAAAAACAAATGTGGCCCCCAAAGACCTGTCCTTCCCTCTACCCCTGGGACCTTCACCCAGCACCCACCAAATAGGATCTCCCGGGCCTAGGAGACAGTGGCAGATCCAGCCAAGGTGACTCCTTACTTCTGAGTGATGTCTTGGTTTTAGTCCAGGAAAATTAATTTCCCATATAAAATTCAATTTAAGTAAATTATTAGGAAGAAAAGTTTCTGCCCCCCTTCTGCTCCGGGGGAAGAGCTCTCTCTTTAGCTGCGTGTCTGAATTAAACATCAAGACAGTGGCCTGTCATTAGTGCTCCCTGGCATGGAGCTTTTGTGAATTTCATGCTCTGAGAGACCCTCTCTGTTAATAAGTTTACTTTTTCCGGGGGCTGCCCATCCCCCGCACCCTCTTCTCCCAAGTGCAGCGACTGGGTCTCTAATTGCTGGCCCTGCTCAGCTCTGGGCGCTGCTTTCAGAAATGAAAGTGGCTGAAAAGGAGCCACTTGGAAGCACTTATTAACGGCTTTGGGTGTCTTCTGCGCCCTCTGGGGACACAGCCCGTCTCTGCCGTCTCTGGTACTGGGCACACAGGCGCTCATAACTACGTGTTGTCCCTCGTTCTCATCGCATGGCCCGAGGGTCACAGATGCACAGAGCTGGGTGCAGAAGGACAAGGAAGGAGTTGAGGGAAGAATAAAGGAGGAGGGTGAGGCCCCTGGCGCCTGTTGCAGGCCTGTGATGCCAGGGGCTCTGGAGGCTGAGGCAGGAGGATTGAGAGTTCTAAGCCAGCCTCAGCAAAAGTGAGGCCCTAAGTAACTCAGAGAGACCCTGTCTCTAAATAAAACACAAAATAGGGCTGGAGATGTGGTTCAGTGGTTGGGTGCCTCTGAGTTCAATCCCCAGGACCCACCACTAAAAAAGGTTCATCGCCCAGAGGGAGCGGGCTGGGGAGGAGGCGGGCCCAGGGATGGAGGCGGAGCCAAGGAGGGAGGTGGGGTCGGGAGGAGGCGGGGTCGGGGGAAGGGGCGGGGCCAGTTCCTCCCGCCTCTCTAGGCAGCCTCTGTGCCAAAACCTAGGCCAGAGCCCAGCATGCCCACAGCCCCTGAAGGCCCCTGGCCTCTCTCCAGGCTCTGCATCTCTGCTCCAGGGCAATTTGCTGGCTGTGAGGCCCCTCAGGCCATGCTGGAACAGGCGCAGGAGCAAAGGAGCTGGTGGCACAGCGCACCCCCACCCTGGAGTGGCCAGAGTGGTGGCTGAACACCCCAGCTTTCCGCCCCCGGGGTGGGGTGAGGATTCCAGGGCAGTGCCCCAGCCTCCTGGAGGCCCCCAGAGCAGCTCACCTCTTCTCTGGATTCCTGTCCCTCAGGCTTTCACTGGGCCTAAGGGCCTCGCCTCCCAAGAACATCCCCTGCACCCATCTTGTCATTGTCCCACCTTGGGGCAAATCAAGTGAAGCCACTCTCACCTCCCTGTGCCTGTAGCTGACACCACTAATCAATCACGTGCTTGTTCCTCTTGGCCTCAAAGAGGCTGCATACTCCTGCTCTGAATGCTGCCAGGCAGCCATGACTGACCATCCCCTAGGACGAAAAACCCTGAGTCCAGCAAGCTCCACCGTGCGACCTCATCTCATGGGACCAATAGCAAATGGTAAACCAGCACGGTGCTACCACAAACCCCCAACCCACCGAAGGAAATATATCATAACACCACACTTCTGCTAAATGGCCCTGTATCGGAGCATAGTGTGAAGATACTACAAAAATGACAATGCAGGGTTTTGAGTATTTACTCTGCATGGTCACTGGTCTGGGAACTCAACATGCAAAAACATATTTACTCCTTATGGTAAACTATGAGATAGATATATTCATCCCTGTATTATAAATAGGAAAATGAAGGCACAGAGAGGTCAAGTCACTTGCCAAATGTCATACAGTCTGTCCATGGTGAAACCTGGAGTCAAAGCCAGGTTGTCACTAACAATACCACTGATAATTCCAAAGGCCATTTGTCAAAACAATGGAGGAACTCGGCACAAAATTATAAAACAACATACTTGCCTAGAGCTCTGCGTAGCCTGGAGGGCCTGGACTAATGAACACACCTGCTCCTCTGACTGCACTGGAAACCGCCCAGAGTCCTGGAATCCCTGTGGCCACCCTGGGCTGTGGGGTATCACTCTCACCCAGGCCCTGCCACCCTCTGAGGCTCACTGTGGTTGTTGGCATGAGGGGACAGAGGACTACGGATTAGGAACATCCACACAGGCCCCAGAACCTGTCTGCAAATGAGTCACGTCCATACACCCCCGTGCAGCCTGGGGTCTTCATCCAGAGGAAGACCCCTTGGCCCCTCGTCATTTTATCTGCACACAGAAGGGAGAAACGTGCTTCCCTACATTAGACTCTCACGTCTCTCTCCAAAGCCACCTACAGGAAGCCCAACGGGCCCCAGACAGGAAGCTGATCCTGCCCAGCCAGGGCTGAGCAAGGGCTTGGACCAATTAAAAACCTGGCAGCCACAGCCCTCCAGCTGCCCAGCGGGGTGGGGGTGGGTGGGGAGGGGAGCCCGGGGAGGAGGGCTGGGCATCAGGGCCTCAGGTTCCTACAGACCCAGGGGTTGGCCTGGGGAAGGATGGGGCCTGGCCCCTGCCATGAACAGCTGACAGTGACTTCTCACAATAATCCAGAGCCCTGTTCTAATTCTCAGACTATAATGAGGGCTGCGTCCTTGAGAACTCCGTGCAAGGCTCTGAGGCTATTCCATCAGACAGGCAGGGGGGCACTGTGGGTAGAGCCTGCTGGAGCTCAGTTCTAACCCCTGGGAGCTGTGACCCTTAGGAAGTTACTTAACCTCTCTGAGCCTCAGGTTTCCCACCTCGAAAATGGGGCTACTGATGATCCCACTTGACTTGGTGCATGGGAAGTACCTGAAATAGCTCATCCGCAACATGACTTTTTTTTCCTGCTTTTATTTTGTATTTTTTGGGACAAGGGATTGAACCCAGGGGTGCTCAACCACTGAGCCACATCCCCAGTCCTATTTAGATTTTATTTAGAGACAGAGTTTTGCTAAATTGCTTAGGACCTCGCTAAATTGCTGAGGCTGGCTTTGAACTCGCATCCTCCTGACCCAGCCTCCTGAGCTGCTGGGATTACAGGCGTGCACTGAAGCACCCAGCAAATTAGCAAGACCCTCAGTAACCTGGCAAGATCCTGTTTCAAAATAAAAAAGGCTGAGGATGTGGCTCAGTGGTAAAGTACCCCAGGGTTCAATTCCTGGTTATCCCCCCCACCAAAAAAAAAAAGAAAGAAAACAAACAAACAAAAAAAAATAGAATGAGGCTGGGCACAGACAGAGGCTGAGGCAGGAAGGTGGCAAGGGGACACTCCCTCCGCCTTCTGAGTGCCTTTCTGCATCTGAGCCCCACTGTGACGATGTGGCAGGAGACCTTCCTCAGCCCCATGGGAAGAGCCAGTGTCCATGCCTTCCTGGAGTCTAGCTCACAGCCCTGGGGTCCATGGTGACCTTCTCCAAGTCTGTTCTCAGTCAGAGCCCTCGGAGTCAGAGTTTGGCAGCTTGGATAGGATGTCTGGCTCTAGGGCCACTGTCCTGCCCCCCCACAAGCTTTTCTTGCAGGCTGATGCCTACTTGGGATCTCGCTGCTGTGGGGATCCTTGACGGATGAAAACCTGAGGGTCAGAGTGGGGAAGTGGCCGGGCAACACTGTGGGGCCTGGACTCCTGCCACCTTGACAGCCTGCACGTTTGGCCTGGAAGTGCAGAGTTGGCTTTTCCTTGTGGGACTGTCCCCAGCAAGGTCAATGTGGGGGCTGGGGTTGTGGCTCAGCAGTAGAGAGCTGGCCTAGCATGTGGGAGGCCCTGGGTTCCATCCTCAGCACCACATAAAAACAAATACAATGAAGATATTGTGTCCAACTACAACTAAAAAATAAATATTAAAAAAAGAAGGTCAATGTGGATTTGCTGTTCCCACAGTGGCCCTGGCTGGACCTCCTGGAGATGGACACACCCCAGTGAGAAGGGCAGAAGGGAATACTGCCTGTGGGCGCCTGGGGAGAAGGGACCACATTTTTATTTCTAGGAATAAAGTAGAGTTAGCCAGAAACCCAGGGTCGTCTTGAGCGTGCACAAGTTCAGGTTCAAATGATGGACCTTGGTGCGGGAAGCCAGGGGGCGGACTGTGAGGGCTCAAGCTTGCTCCAGGGCTCCTGCCTGCCCTTCCAGGCTCCTGCCTGCCCTTCCAGGCGCAGTCGGCTGCGCGGGGCTGGCGCTCTGCAAACCACTCTGGTTCCCTGTTAGGTTCCGGAACAGGGTCCCAGAGAGAGAGGCCGGGCTGGAGGAGGGACCTGCCCCTCTGACTACTTCCTGCTGCCTGAGGGCCTTGGAGCAGCACCCCTGCGGGCGCCCTGGAACCCTGTTTGCAGTTTTTCCAATTCTTGTGGAACAAGCCTCACTGTGCTTCCTCCAAGGCGCCAACCCCAGCCCCAGGACCCCCTCTCTGGCTCCGTGGGTCCTTGATTTATGGAACCCTCCATCATCCCCTGAGACACCAGTGCCATCCAGGTGAGAGGTCCCTCCTCGGACATCCCAGGCCTCTAAGATCCCAAGTTTCAACAACCCCGGTCCTTCCCTTTATGTATTTCCACACACGTGCGTGAGCACATTGATACATGTACATGTATCCACACCACAAGCCTTTAAAATTCCACAGTTATGGAGTCACATCCGCTCGAGTGCATGCATCGCATGTATGAACGCATGTGCAACATAGATGTCTAATGACATGCATGTTCATGTGTGCACATATCGCCTTTCTACACTTGTGCCCCTCATAAGCCCAGCACATACATCGTATGTGCACGCATACACACGCACAAAACACAGGAAGGAACGAGCGTACACACCCCTGTTGTGTTCATACGCCTGTCTGCATATGCTGCAAACATAACCACACATATTTGCTCGTGCACATGTCCTCCGCGTGTAACACACACACTGCAGGGCCTGCCCACACACATAAGTGACCTCACACATACCCACATGCACCGTTCTTGCATGGACGTAGGCATCACGAAGGGATGCACACGTGTGTGGGAGTAACCCTGTGCATCTCTCTTGGCACCCTCTCACACACACACACACACACACACACACACACACACACACACACACACATAACTGGACCTAAGTGCATGTGCCCTGTTTACACACACATGCGTGCCTATCCTAGTACGCATGCCCACAAGGAAACTGGGTGTGCATACAAATGAAGCTCACGTGCATGCATAGGTACACACACTCGCACCACAGACGCACATGCACACACACATGCCTCCTACCCGCCCTCACACAGGCGCATGCCCTCAGGCGCGCATGCGCTGAAACACACACACGGGCGCACGCGCCTGCCTGAGAGCCGCCTGTAATTGCTCCCAGCCCTGGAGTCGGGCAAAACGCTCTTGCGGGGCGCGGGCCGCGGCCCCCTACGGCTCCTCCGCCTCCCGCGCGGGCACCTGTTTGCGGCGCGGCCCGGCGATGGCTGCGGGCGTGGTGAATAATTGATGGCGCCGCTCCGCAGCCCGCTCCGCCGCGCTGTGAAGTATTATTTAGCAGCGCGGCCGCCGTGTAAGGTGAGCGCTCTGGCGGCTCACAGAACTGTTCCAATCTGGCCTTGTTAGTGGCCTTTCTTGCTGCCTCTCCAAACAGCGGCCCCGCTGATTGATTTCCGCGGAACCTGGGCCATGAAATCCCAGCGCTGCTGCTCTCACAGCGGCGGCTATAAAGCGGCCCCGCCCCTTCTTCTCCAAACAAGAGCCGCGCCGCCACGCTCGCGCCTTTAATCCGCGTGTCTCCTGCGCTCCACCGTGTCCCCCATTAGCGCGCCCCGCTGCTCCCTACTTTCCTGGCAGTGATGCGCCGCTCTGCCAAGGAGCCAGGACTTCTTAAGAGGGCGACGGGCCCGTGGGGGAAAGGTGGAGGACCTTTCTTGGCGCGCCGGCGACTGAGCCCTCCTGGGGACAGAAGTCCTTCTGCCTTGGAAGTTTTCAAACACGCGGAGGCTGATCTGGGGAGAGGATGGACTGGCTTTTCTGGCGACTGTCCCTGCTTCGGGGAAGAAGGGGTCTCCCAGGACTCCTGAGAGGTAGAAGCCAGAGAAAGGAAGCCCTCTAGGGGCGCCTACTGTGTGTGTGGCACTTGGCGGGAGTTTCAGGTTATTTAATGCTTAGAGCAACCACGAGAAGGGCGGAATTGGGTTTGTGACAAGGACAGGTGACATAGCTGGCAAGAGGAGGCTCTGGGGCTTTAACTCAGGCCCCCTGACCCCAGGACTAATTGGCCACCCTGCAGTTATCCTGGGCAAATTTTGGTGTCAGCTAAAAGGCATCCCAGGTCCTCAAGAAAGCACCCCTGCCAGAATCAAGAGGAGACTCCGAGGAATGATCCCCTGGGACCCGAGAAAGCACAGCTCACTGGGGCACATGGTCCCCTTTGTAAAACAGGGGCACAGGGCTTGGACTTTCCCTTCCTCTCCTCTAATCTGCGTCTTGCAGCCTGGGGCAAGCATGGGTCTCCTGGAACCTGACCTGAATCGGGGTGAGGTGTAGCCGGGAAATGGGCAGAGGCAGGAGAGCCAGGGCCAGGATGGATCCCTTAATTCACTTATGCTGTTTCAAAGTCACCTGGAAAGAAGGAGCAGAGCCAAATGACGACCCTTCCTGCAGAGACACAGTACTGTCTTTCTCATAGCACATTAGGGTTTTGTTTTTTATTTGTTTTTGCTTCCTGTGTTCATTAGCAACCACTTATGGGGCTCCTTCCAGCACCCAGGCGATGTCAAGGTACTTGGGGACACGGTCATTCTCCTAAGACACAAGATCTTGTCCTCATGGGTATTCCATGCTGGATGGGCAAACAGATTTTCAAAGATTAAGCAGACCGTGGGCACCAAGCCCCCTGCCGATGGTGCCCCCTCTGCCTTGCTCCATGCCTAGGAGTCCCGCAGAGGGCATCTCTCACGGACTTCTGATGAGTTCCACCACATGCACTGGTTCATCAGAGGAGAAAGAGGCCAGGGCTGCTGCTCTCTTGCTTTGGCACAGTGGTTCTGGCTCTGCCAGGACCCCACCACACCACACCTCCGCTCTCTCTGGGCTCTCATACCACTTCCCCCATCCTACTCCCTGCAGTCCTAAGAATAGGAATCACTTTCTGCTGTGTGGCTCATCTTTATGCTCTCTTGCTCATCTCTAAAACTCTGCCCTCGGCACTGCAAATAATCCCTATTCCATGTTCAGAATCTCAGCCGACTACGCCCTCTGCTTCCTCCCAAGACCTTGTCTGATAGCAAACAAGTAGGCGATATGGAAAACCAAGAAAGACCAGAGGATAGAGTGAGCGGGTGTGGTGTTGGTGGGGACAGTGTCTATGAAAAGTGGACATTTGAGCAAAGAAATGGAAAAAATGAGAGGCTAGTCATTTCAGTGTCTGAGAAAGAATATCCAAGGCAGAACAGCCAAAGCAAAGGTCCTGGGGTAAGTACTGCTAAGAAGATAGAGGGAGGGGAGACGGGCAGGAGGTTGTGGGGAACAGATCTTCTGATTTAAAAAGTGTCTTGAAGGCAGGGCAGGGTTCATTATTGCTGTATGTTGGAGCAGAAACTGAGGTTTAGTGAAAGAAGGTGGCCTGAGGTCACATAGGGACTATCATCATGAACCCATCCATGTGTCCTTTCCCCAGGATGTGTACCTCTGAAGGGTCCTGGACACTGAGGAGGATCCTGGGGGGGGAGGCATTACCCCAGGGTGGAGTCTGCCCATGGCTTCATGGCTGGTCCTGGCCACTGGGCTGTGCCTCTGGCCCCTGAGTGTCTCTGTTCTCTTCCTGACCCTGCGAGGAGCTGAAAAATAGCTTCCCCAAGGTGGGCACGTCCTATGCCCGGGACCCTGTGATACATCTGTTCCTTGTGGAGCAAAGGGGCTTCTCGGGTGTGGGAGGAAGGCCCCAAGGCAGGAGAGCTGCCCAGTTATTTCAGGCCCAAGGACATCACATGTGTCTTTACAAGGGAGAGATGGCCGAGCAGGTTTCAGAAGCAGATGAAGGCAGAGTGTGAGCTGAACCGGGAAGAAGAGACAGAGGGTTGTGGGGGGCCACAAGCCCAGAGCCATGAGTGACCCAGGCAGCTGGAAAAGCCCAGGAACCAGCCCAGCAGCCCTGGCCTTGAGCCCAGCACTGGCCTCCTGGCCTCCAGAGCTGAGAGAGCACAACTGGGCACGTGCAGGCCTTGGGGCTGTGCTGAGTGGATCCAGATGCAAAAGGAAATGAAGGAGGCCCCGAGTCCTGCCTTCTGTGGCTTCTTATGGCAGTATCCATGTCAGGGGTGTCCAACAGGCCCCAGTGACATGTTCCTGTCACCTTTCAGCCTCATCTTCTGTCCCCTGCCACCTACCTCGCTCACTCTGCCCAGCCACAGGGCCTCCTTGTGGTCCTCTAGCATCCCAGGATTATTTTCTCACTAGGGCCTTTGCACTAATCCTTCCCTCTGCCTGGACCCTCCTCTCCAGATAGCCTCCAGTCAGATGACACCTCCCAAACAAGGTCTCCTCTGCATACAACCCTTAAATTCCCTCCACCCCACTGGCTCCTCATATCCTGGACCCTGCCCGGCTTGGACTACTGCTTTCTCTCTTGATGTCATAATGTCTACCACTTCCTTCATCTACTGACCATGGTCATTATTTCTTGCTTCCCTTTTTCTCTAGAGTGTAAGCTCCATGAGAGCAAGAAGTTTTAGGTCTGTCAGGTTCAGTGCTGCATTCCCAATTTCTAGGCCTTGCATACAGGAGGTGCTAAATAAATACTTGCTGAATAGGTGGAGAAATGAATCCTCCCTCCTGCTCTAGAAAGAATGTGACCTCTCACCTTGACCCTTTTGCTTCCTTATGGGCACATGGTGCAAGGGGCCACCATCCCAATGCCCAAAGATGCCCAGAGGACACCTTGGCTTGGATCGTGTGGCTGACCATGGAACATTTAGTGCCAAGGAGCATAGAAGAGCTGAGGTCCAGCCCAAGCCCTGATAGAATGGGAGGGGTCACGACCCACGGAGGGAAGGGCCAGGTTAAGACAGGGTCCACCTGCCATGCCCTGGGCCATGCCGGGCAGCTGGCCCTGTGGAGCCTGAGCAGATGTGCAGTGCTCTGGACTGAGTGTCTCCTGGGGGCTGTTGTAGAGTTGGGGTCCCTGCCCAGCTTTGTCACTTATTCTCCCAGTTCTACCCATCACTTCGCAAATGCCAGCTCCTGTGTCCAGTGCTGCATTGGGGTCTCTGGTGGAACCAGCCCCTCAACGGCAGCGCTACCAACGTTCCCCCAGAGAACCCCTGCCCTGGGCCCTGCCCTGGGCCTCGACGACCGGGCAACACCCTGGGCTCCAACCTGCCGGATGCTCATAGCATCTCCTCAGTCCTGGATGCCCAGGGTGTCTCCCGGTGTCCCCCAGGAGGGAACTTGCCCTGTTTGGGGACCACTGGGCTCCCCTGCAGAGTCTCAGCTCTCATGGGGCTGGCAGTCCAATCCAAGGGCTGGTGCAGATTACAGCCAGTGAGGACCCCGCGTGACAATGACAAGAGGGAAGGAAGGGCTTCATCGGGGGTGGCACAGCTCTGCTCAGACATGTCCAGTGATGGGGCTCATCACCCGCAGAGGTGTCCTCCTTTTCCTCTGTCCATCCTCCTGGTCTGAAGCCTGCTGCTTGGGGCTCCCTTCCATGGGATTGTGGATGATCCCAAGGACATGACTGCTCCTTCTTAGACCCAGGACGGCCCTGCAGACATGGGGAAGGCATTTGGAGCATTTCTCCAGCCCTAAAGGGTCTCCATGGTGACTCCATCCCTGCAGGACCTCGGAGGTCTAGAGGGGACCATTGCATCATCTCGTCTCATGGCCTTTCCAGAGACATCACCCGAGGGAGAGAGGGACGTGCTGTGGTCACACAGAATGTTAGCTACAAGGCAGAACCAGAAAATGTGGTTCTGTTCTATACCCACACTTCCTGCCTTCTCTGTGGACCCCAGTCTGCAAGTCCTCCCTCTATTCCAGAATATGCCAGGGCATGAGCAGAGGCCAGGGATGTGTGACAGAGCCAGAGTCCCTGCTCAACCCTCTGCTTAGCCAAGGACACAGAGTAGCCTCTTCTCTAGCAGCCCAGGTCTTGCAGCCCCCGCCTCCTCCCAGCTCTTGAGTTTCATGTTATTTGAGTCTGAAACCCTAAATTAAAAGAATAAACCATTAGACATGAAAGCCACCCTTTCAAGAAAGCAAATATTAACTCTCCTGACAAGTTAAAGATGTAAGAGTAAG
The DNA here is from genome assembly GCF_052094955.1 of Ictidomys tridecemlineatus. NCBI lineage: Eukaryota > Metazoa > Chordata > Mammalia > Rodentia > Sciuridae > Ictidomys > Ictidomys tridecemlineatus. The sequence continues at coordinate 114,215,648 of NC_135482.1, forward strand.
GAAATCAGTCCCAGTACCCATCTGACTCAGCTGCGAGTGATAGTTTCAAAATCATAAAATGTGAATATTCAATGTTCTTTTAAGCAGATCTATATTGGGAGAAGGGGGAAGGGGAGGAGGGGAGATGGAGGAGCAGGAGGCTGGCACAGATTCCTAAAAATGAACACATCCAAAAAAAAAAATGTGTCTGCAGACTTCCTTTTGTAGTGCAAACTAGAATCACAGGAGCTAGATACTGCAGCTGAAATGGTGATAAAATCAGACAAAGTTGATGAAATGGTGGCTTTGAAGATGTTGCATATGGAATAATGAAGGATGCTGATCTCCGAGTAGTGGGTATCTAATGAGGCAAGTTCTGTCATTGCTTTGCTCACTGCCTGGACAGAGTTACCAGCCCAGGGCACAGGGAGAAGGAACGCAGGCAGAGCCTCATGGAGCCCCTGAGTTGGGAAAGTAACCCAGGGAGACCAGGCACCTGAGGTGCTCAAGGAAGCGGATAGGAGAAGTAAGACCTGCGTGCAGATCTGCAGGATGTCCCTTGACCCTTCTGCACAGCACTGATCCAGATGTGCATGCAAGAGAGCTCTGTAAGTGGGCAGAGACAGCTTCCCTAAAGGATCAAAGGGAATGGTTTCTGAAGCTCCTTTAGCACTGGAAATAGGCCTACTCTGACCAGTTAGAGTGGAAAACTGTGTTAATGTATGGGACATCGGATAGATGGCTGAGATTGATTTTGCCTTGATAGGAGGAATAATTAGCCCCAGACTAAACGCTGCCCTGGTTCTGGCAGAGACAAAAAACTTCAATTCATAATGATAAATGGGGTCATGTTCTGAAAAAGATCTAGTAATCTTAAACATATATGTACCTAATAACAGAGCTTCTAAAGATATAAGGCAAAACTTAATTGAACTACAAGGAGAAATATGCAAATCCACAGTTACAGTTAGAAATTTCAATGCCCTCTTTCCATAACAAATGTAGATGTAAAAACTGTAAGGCTCATCTAAGATTTGTGTAGATATGTCAATCAACTTTGGACACTTCTCGGCCACTCTACCCAACAACAACAGATCACACATTCTTCACAATAAACATTTACCAAGATAGAGCATCTTCAGTGTCTTCAAACAAGTCTCAGGACTTAAAAACACAAAATATGTTCTCTGACCACATAATATTGCATCAGAATTAAAAAAAATATATCTAGCGAAAAGCCCCAACATTTGAAAACTAAATAAACACTTCTAAATAAACCATGAGTCAAAGAAGAAATCAAAGGAAAATGAAAAAGCTTTTTATAAATGAATGTAAGTGAAAAGATAAAACATGAAAATAAAAGTGATTCTTCTAAAATAGTATATGGAAAATTTATAGCAAAAAGAAATTATGGGGACTGGGGATGTGGCTCAAGCGGTAGCGTGCTCACCTGGCATGTGTGCAGCCCGGGGTTTGATCCTCAGCACCACATACAAACAAAGATGTTGTGTCTGCTGAAAACTAAAAAATAAATATTAAAAATTCTCTCTCTCTCTCTCTCTCTCTCTCTCTCTCTCTCTCTCTCTCTCTCTTTCTCTCTCTCTCTTTAACAAAAAAAAAAAAAAAGAAATTATGGTCTCAAAACAATGACCTAAGCTTATAACTTGAGAATCTAGAAAAAAATTATGAATAAAAATTAAACCCAAAGTAAACAGGAAAGAACTGAACTATTAAAAAGAGGAAATAAATGAAAAAGAAAAGGGTAATACTTGGAGATTTGAGTTTTCTCCAGGAGTGCAAAGTTGGTTTAACATTTGAAAATTATCTAATGCAACTCACTATATTAACACAATTTTTAATATATGTGTAGATAATTCAATGGACACATGAAAGACATTGAAAACCCACACATTGATTCCTGATTGAAAACATATATGCACAGCAAATTGTGGATAAAATAAAACTTTCTCAGTTTCATAAGGGCTGGTATAAAAACCTATAACTAGGGGCTGGGGTTATGGCTCAATGGGAGAGCACTTGTCTAGCACAGGATTCAATTCTCAGCACCACATATAAATAAATAAAATAAAGGTGCAGTGACAATTGAAAAATATTTTTTTAAAAACCCTTCAGCTACACTTTAATGATGAAATACTGATTATTTTTCTTCTATAATCAAATACAAAATATGTTCACTTTCATCATTTATATTTAATTTTGCTCTAGAAGATCCAGCCAGTGTGATAAGGCAAGAAAAACAAATAAAAAGTGTCTACATTGGAGAGAAAAAAAAGAAACTCTTTATTAAAAGACTATATATAATTGTCAATGTAAACACTCCAAGAGCAATCTACCAAAGTCAATTGTATCCCTACATAGTATCAATGAATGATTTAAATAAAGTAGACCATGCATCAAAAAATCTGAAATACTTAAGGATAAGTTTCTAAAAAGCTGTGCAAGATGTGCACACTGAAAACATAAAACATTGCTAAAGCGTATTAAACAAATCCCACATAAATGCAGAGAACATGCTCATGGATCAGAAAATTCAATATTCTTAAGCTGACAATTCTCCTTAAATTGATCCGTTGATTCCATGCCAACCCCAATTATAAAGCAGACTCCTCTGTAGGAATCGGGAAGCTCATTCTAAAACTCGTCAAAATGAAGAGAACCTGGAAGAGCCAAGATATCTTTGGGAATGAAGAGCAAAGCTGGAGAACTAACACTCTCTTATATCAACTAATCAATACAGTTTTTAATGCAGTAATCAATACAGTGTGTCACTGGTGTTCAGACAGACAAACAGATCAATGAGACAGAAGGGGGAGCTGAAGGAAGAGTGGCACAGGACTGATCACACACACCTGGGAGAAGGAGTGGGTTTGTTGTCAGGAGCCTGAGGAGGCTGCTCTGCACAAAGAGAGGGGCAGAGACAGCAACTCCCCCCTGAATGTCACCTTTTATAGGCTAGAATCATGGGCACATGCTAGGGGCGGGTTTAATCTTGATTCACACAGTGAGCATCCCTGATCTTGTGGAAGCCAACTTTGTTCCTTGGGAGCAGAGACAGACAGTCTTCCTCTCTCTCAGAAAGGGGAATCAGGGAACAAGCATGTCCCTTTATCTTCTCAGGGAAGGAGCAGGGAAACCAGTGCGTCCCCATCTCAGGGGCGCCAAGTTGTCTCCTATCTCAGTGAGAGAACAGGAGAGACCCGCACGTCTCCAGGTGGGTAGGTTTTATCTGGGGCTAGTTTCTATTTCTTGGGAATAAGAACGGTATTCATAAAGTGGGGGTGGGGAAAGGAAGAGGGCTGCAGTCAACAAAGGTCCAAAGAAAATTCAATCAAGGACAATCTTCTGGATAAATGATAAAAGAATAATTGAATGTCCATATGTAATAAAAAATGAACCTTGATCCACACCTCTCTCCATTACAGAATTTAATTATAGACCTCAGAATGGATTATAGGTCTATAATGAAATCTCAAAGTCTACAATTCTAGAAGAAAATAAAAAGAAAGAAAATTTTTGTAACTTTGGGTTGGTCATAGATGTCTTAGAAGAGTGGCCAAAAGCATGTTCCATAAAAGAAAAAAATTGATCAGTGGAACATCAACAAAATTAAAGACTTCTGCTCTTTGAAAGACATTGTAGAGAAAGAGAAGATAAGCCTCAAACTATGGGAAAGTTTTTGCAAATCATGTACCTGAAAAAGTATGTTTTTCCAGGAAACATGAAGAATTTTCAAAGTTGATCATAAGAAAACGAACAACTCAATGGTGGGAAAATGGGCCAAAGATTCTAACAGACACTTCGCTATGGAAGATATATAGATGGGAAGTGAGCACACGAACATATGCTCAGCATCATTCACCATTAGGTGCATGCAAATTAAAGCCACCAGGAGATGCCACTGTATACCCATTAAAGTGGCTAAAAGCAGAAAAACCGAGCATACCAAGTGTTGGCAAGGGCATGGAGGAACTTGACCTCTTCCTTACCCAGCACTGGCACCACAGCAGAGTGGTTCCACCATTTGCAAGACTTTGGTAGTTTCTTCAAAGAGTTATGCACACACCCATCACAGGACAGAATTATGGCACTTCTAGGTATTTACCCAAGAGAGACCAAAGTGTGTGTCAGTGGGAAGGCTTGCACATGCAGGTTCACAGCATTCTCTTTGTAATAGTCAAACACTAGAAGCCATTAAATGAAGAGAGAAGTAAAAGGGTTACTTCCACCCAATGGGAAGGGGTAATCTCTGAAGGGCGTGAGCTGATTAAGGCCGCAACATGAAGGAATCTCAAAGTAACTACGTTAAATGAAAGAAGCTGCCAGTCACAGTGGCATATGCCTGTAATCCTGGCAGCTCTGGAGGCTGACACAGGAGGATCTCCAGTTCAAAGGCAGCCTCAGCCATGGTGAGGCACTAAGCAAATGAGTGAGACCCTGTCTCTAATAAAATACAAAATATGGCTGGGGATGCAGCTCAGTGGTTGAGGACCCTCAGTTCAATCCCTGGTACCCCCCCACCCCGGCAAAAAAAGAAGCTAAGGAAAACAAGGTCTATGTTCATGATCACATTTGTGTGCAATTTTAGAAAACACAAATGAGTTGACAGTGACATAGAGGAGATCATTGGTTGATGGGGACAAGGTGGGAGTCACAGTGAGGGAGGGGGGAGGAGGGAGGGATCACAAAGGAACAGAAGGAAATCAGAAATCCAGGGACCGTGTATATATGTTCATCACCTTGACCTGGTCACAGTTCCGTGAGCACTCAGGTATCCCAGATTTTACCAAGTTACATACTCTGAATAGTTCACCATATGTCAATTACATCCCAATAAAGCTGCTAAATTTAAATAATTGTGATCCTTAGATAGAAATATGGTAAATAGTAGAAGAAAGAGCTTGAAGAGATGAAGGCTGATGCCCTGGGGGTGGACATTGCGGAAGAGGATTCCTGTTCTTCTTAAACCTTATAAAATGACCAGATGTTTACAATCACGAACACTCCTTACTTTCATACCTTTTCTTTTCTTTCTTGGGTACTGGGGATTGAACTCAAGGGCACCTGACCACTGAGCCCCATTCGCAGCCATATTTTGTATTTTATTTAGAGACAGGGTCTCACTGAGTTTCTTAGCACCTTGCTTTTGCTGAGGCTGGCTTTGAATGCGAAATCCTCCTGCCTCAGCCTCCTGAGCTGCTGGGATTACAGGAGAGCACTGACATGCCCAGCGCTACCTTTTCTTAATTAAAAAGTAAAGACCCACCCTCTGCGTGCACACGTGCCCCTTCCTTTCTGAAGCCGTCTGGCCCATGGGACAGGCTCCCCCTAGGGGCTGTGGTGTTCATCCCCTGGGATTTGTCAGTGTGTCTGTGCATGACGTTGTGCATCTGTCTGGCCGTCCTCCGGGCTCTGGTCAGGGTGTGGGCTAAGGCCCAGGGGCTTGGTGTAGGACATGGGGGCAGCAGGAGCTGAAAAGGGGCCTTCTGGTGTCCTGTGGAGGGAGTCCTGCCTTGGGAGTTAGCAGGGAAAGTTGAGGGAAAAAGAAGAGGGTCCCGGGCAGCAGGGAATAGCCCCTGACCCAGGAAGCCTGCACAGAGGCCCGCGGTGTGCTGGGCCTGTGCACCCTAACCCCGGCCCTTGGCGAGGCCTCCTCCTCTCTCCCAGGTGCTGAGCCCAGCCTGCAGCCGAGACGGGCCCAGCTTGGCAGCAGACAGGCAAGGAGTCCCAGCGAGCAGCCTTGTGGCAGAGTCCCCACCCTCTGAGCTTTGTGCCAGCTCTGCCCTGGCCTGGCCCTGGGGTGGGCTATGCCTCTCTGTGGCTGAGTCCTTCCCCCTGGACTCCTTCCTCCAGGACTCACCATGAGGACTGGGTGAGGGTGAAGCCCCAGAGCTAGTGAGCACCAAGGACCAGGAAATCCCCGGTTATTGCAACCCAGGGCTCAGGTTCAAATCCCAGCTCAGCCACTCAGACCTGGAAAGCTTGGGCAGGCAGCCACCCTACAGGGTGGCCGAGGGTTGAATGGGCTAACAGGTTCTGCACAGGACCTGTCACCGAGGAAGGGCTCAAAGACCCAGGACTACCCAGGTTCTTCCATCAGCAACTCCCTGGGTTTGTCTCTCTCACTTCCTTCCAATTATGAACCCCAAGTTCACTGCCTGTCCTTACACACCCACCTTTGCTCAGTGTTGAAATTTGTTAGGATTTCTCAATTCAGGTCTCAGGAAACATGACATGGTAGAAAGACCTTGGACTTCAGATTAAGAGACTGTGTGATCTTTAGAAAAGTACTTGACCTCTCTGAGCTCTCTTCATCTGTACAGGATGCATGATGGTGCCATTTAAGCCATGAGCAGTTTGGAGAATTAAGTGAGGGAATGTGTGAAAAGTATCCAGCACACAGTAGGCATTCAATCAGCACTAGTTTCTCTCCTGACCCCTCCTTCTCCTTCCTCCCTTCTGAAGGACAGTGACCGAACCTGACTCTACAGGACAGGGCCTGGTCTGCAGAGGTGCCAGAAAAGGTTTCTAGGTGAGTTACTCACTGAGTGGAGACCACGAGTCTGGGACAGAGGCCACCCACATCTCTGCCCGCAGGCTGCCCGAGAGGCGGTGTATCTATTATAGATGCTTCCCCTCCCCATGAATATTTCAATACAAATAAATAAAAGATGCCGTGGGCCTCTCAGCGGCGACTCTGCACAGCGGCGGCACAGAATATCTGCCGGATTCCTGCCCAAAGTCCCAGCGTCCCCAGGGACCTTCCGCCTGCCATGGTGGGACATTGTGGATGTCAAGGCGGTGGGAGGAGAGAGCGGAGCTGACTGCAGGAGAGGGGAAGTGACCCCCAGGGACACGAACCCCCGCTCCTGTCCACACCCCAGGGACACCTGCCTCTCCCACCACATGACCCCTGAGATAGGCCCGTGAACTCTGCATGGCCAGGAGAGGTGGCCTCTGAAGGTGTCTTTGAAGAAGGGCTTGGTCATCGAGTGAACCCGGAGAAGCTTCCAGAAGAACCCAGTTGCAGTCCGCCGTCCGGGCAGGACGGGGAGCGAGGGCAGCCGTTGGACTCCCCCGTGCACACGTTCCTGCGCCAGGGCCTCAGAGGTGGTGGTGAGGATGGACATGGGGCCTGCACTGTGGCCGGAGAGGGCTGTCCCCTAGGGTGCTCGTGTGGAGGCTGTCCCCAGAGTGTGGAGGTGGACAGGGTGTGAAGCTCCAGAGACGGGCCCAGGGAGGTCCTTAGATCAGCAGGGGATGGGCCCCGTGGGGCCCCGGACTCTCTCTGGCTTCCTGTGGTGTGAGGTGACTTCTTCCTCACACACTCACTCCTGTGGTGTGGGGAAGCCAAAAGGGCCCTCACCAGAGCTGAGCTGGTACTGGTACCATACCCTTGAACTCCCCAAGTTATGAGCTAAATAACCCTCTTTCCTTATAATGTTGCCTGCCTTGGGTATTTTATTATAGTAATGAAAGATGAGTAATACAGCCCCCAAGATTCCTGCCTTCTAGTCCTGGTGTCCTGCATAACCCCTTCCCCCTGAGCACAATGAGTACTCGGGGGAACAGATGAGATGTCACTCTGTGGTTATGCTGCATTAGAAGGTGAAAGGGAAGGGGATTTTGCAGCTATAACTGATGTCTCTTGTTCATTGGTTTTGAATTCAGCAAAAGGGAGTTTATCCTGGGTGAGCCTGGCCTTATCAGGTGGAGGCGAACCTAAAGGAGAGGCTAGAACCTTCTGGAAGAAGGGGAATTTCTCCTGCTGGCTTTGAAGAAGGGAGCTGCCATGGAGGAGAAGAGTCTTCCAAAAGGCCACTGCAGGTGGCTGCTCAAAACTGGGACTGGAGCATCATCAGGGGAGCAAGGGCGTCGGGCCTGCAGTGGCAGGAAACTGTAAGCAAGCTCAGCCACCCCCTGACCTGAGGACACCCATGTGCAGCCTCAGGAGGCCAAGACGGGGACCGGCTCGGCCAGGCCCGACTCCTGAGGGAGCAAAGCTGGGCCTGCGGGAAGGCGGCACTGGGCAGTTTTGCGGGTGGACAGGTGGAACAGGAAGCGGTGGGCAGGGGACACAGATGACACCAGGTCTCCAGGGGCTTTGGGCCCGGCTCAGCCTCCACACTGCGTCCTGGGGCATCGAGAGCAGCACCTAGCTCCGGCTGAACCCTCGGGCTGGGGGCTGCTCAGGACCCCAGAGACAGGGGAGGGGCCAGGGCCAGGGGAGGCAGGAGAGCTGCCAGGTGGACTCTGTTGAAGGCTATTTAGCAGGGCCAGGGCAGAGCCTGGTGACCACGTGGGTGGTGGGAGGGTCTGGGGCCCAGAGGAGACCACAGTCAGCCCCAGAAAGCCCCCGAGGACCTACTGTGAGTGGGACCCTTGCAGGGGGCTTGAGCCCTAGGGACCCAGGGGCTTCCCACCACTGCCACTGATCCCCGTCTTATAGACGGAAAGTTAAGACACAGAGTTGCTAAGACCCGGCCTGAGGCCACACAGCAGGCCAGGGTCAGGACTCGATCTGGAATGCGGGCAGCCAGCAGGCAGCAGAGTGTGGCTTGAACCGCTGTCCTGTGAGGTGCTGAGGTCGCTGGGGCCACAGGACACCTATGAGGTGCCACGTACGGCCAGAGGGTGGCTGCTCCGAGGCCCAGGTGAGGGGTGTCGGCCGATCCCAGTGCCCACGTGGGGTCAGTGGATCCGTGGAAGACCACAGGACATCCAGGAAGAAAGGGCTGAGGGTGAGGAGGAAGGGAGAGGGCCGAGGCAGGGACAGAAATGGACAAAGTCCCTGGGGTCTTTGGCATTTAAGGCCTTGGGCTGAGGACTAGGAACCTTGAGGGCAGAGACCGCAGGAGGCCACACAGGGATGTCCCTCAGGCGCGGAATTCTGGTGTGGAAAAGCCACTGGAGTCTACCAGAGACGTCAGGAACCCCAGAGGGAGGAGGGGGGGAAGATGTGCCCCTGGGAGGGCCCAGGGATCTGCTGGCAAAGGCCATCAAGGGCCCATTAGAGTCTGGTCAAAAGGGGAAAGTCCTTGTCCTGCTCAGAGTCCCAGGGAAGACAGACCAACAGACAGCTTCCAGGCTGCCCAGCAGTGTCCCAGGAAAGAGATGGAGAGGAGACACCACAAGGGGGCATCGGAGAAGGACTTCTGGAATAAATGTGCTCTTGGCCAAACCCTGGGCAGCCAGGGCCAGCACTCCCAGCTGGGAATCGGCACGGCCAAAGGCCCTGGGGTGGGACAGCAGGTCCACGGTCGCCCCCACCAGACGAGCGCACGTGTCAGGCCCAGATCCTGCGGCAGTGCTCTGCTCACTGTGCTGGGCCCGGAAGATGAGGGCTTGCTGAGTGAACATTGCAAGGGGTCAAGAAAGGCCAGGACTCCCCTGCCTGGGCTCTTGGAGGTTGGTGCACAGTGCTCCCCTGAGTTAAGGAACCCAGGGGGTGGGAGAAGGCCATAACTGTCCCCCAGGGTCTCTAGGGAGGAGCCAGGCCCCAGAGCTGTGGAGAGGTGGCATGGGGTGGATGGGGGCCAGCTGTTGAGGTGACCCAGGGGACTGAGCCAGCCCAGTGCCTGGGCAGGCAGGAGTAGGGCACATGGGGCTCAGAGCCTCGGGCCTGCTGCACCTTACACGGCCTCCATCTCTGGCAGCCTCTCCTCAGGGCTGCCATGCTCCTTCTTGAGGGGGTTGGATCCCCAGGGATGCAGAGTCTTCCCCTCCAGGTCCCATCAGGTCAGGCCCAGCAGGAGCCACCCAGAGGTGGCCTCAAGAGTGGAGTTCACAAAAGGAGAGGGAAAGTGTAGCGGGCCCCGCATGAACAGCCATGCATTTGATGGCCGTGTGGAAGCCTCCCACAGCTGTGCCAAGAGGACCTCAGCCCCGGACCCCACAGGCCCAGAGTCTTCTCCACCCCAGAATTCCACACCGAGGGACATCCTGTGGTCTCTCCCCCAAGTTGCCATCCCCTCCACAGTCAGAGGTTTTCCCTTTCTGCGTCACTGTCCACAGACTCCAAGTTACTTCCACCAAGGCCCCAGGAGAGGGCCATCCCCGGCTGGGGTTTCAGCAGTAAGTGAGACCTTGTGGCAAAGGACCGAGTTTCAGGGGTGCAGTGAGGGTGGGCCTCCCAGCAATCCCCTGCACCAGACTTAAAGACCCTCAGGAGGAGGGAGACCCTTTTCCTCATCTCATGTCCCCCTTTGACGATTATGGTGCTCCCAGGAACTCCAGACCTCGGGGCTCCCCAGGGACACTCATCTGGGGTGTCCAGAGGTCACCCTGTTAGTTCAGCCCAGCTCCGGGGCAGCCACAGGAGAAGCCTTCCGAAACCAGAGATGACACGTCTGTGTCCAAAGGATCTGAGCAGAGGGCTCTGGGGACAGGACAGCAGGTCACCGCAACAGTCACCTCATCTGTCCACCCAGCCATCACCCACCGTGCTCTTCCACGCCATCCACTCATCTGCCTGTACGTCCACCAACATCCGCCTACCCTTCCACCTATCCATCCATCCATCCATTCATCCATCTATATGTCTATCTGCCAATCCGTTTGTCTGTCCATCCATCCATCTGTCCATCCATCCATCCATCCATCCATCCATCCATTATCTGTCCTTCCATCCATCCACATGTTTATCTGTCCATCCATCCATCCATATCTATTCATCCATCCATCCATTTCTGTTCATCTGTCCATCCATCCATATCTGTCTATCTGTCTATCCATCTGTCTGTTCCTCCGTCCATCCATCTCTCCATCCATCTATCCATCTGTCATCTATATCTATCTGTCCATCCATTCATATCTGTCTATTTGTCCATCCATCCGTCTGTCCATCTGTCCCTTCATCCAAATCTGTCCATCTGTTAATCCATCTGTCTATCCATCCTTCCATCCATCCATCTATATCTGTCCATGTATCTATCCATATCTGTCCATCTATCCATCTCTTCATCCATCTGTCCATTCATCTTTCCATCCATATCTGTCCATCTGTCCATCCATCCATCCATCCATATCTGTACATCTGTCATCCATCCATCTATTTGTTCATCCATCTTCCATCCATCTGTCTATCCATCCATCTGTCCATCCATCCCTCCTTCCCTCCCTCCCTCTGTGGGTGTAGATGAGCTCCTCTGTGGGCCTCACCTTGTGCTGTCCACTGGGGTGAGTTACACCCTCCTGGCTGCCCTCTCAACTGGAGATGCCCCTTGCTGTGCGTCTCTGTGACCAGCACTGGGGGATGCCAAGGAACGTCTAGTTCTCACCCTGACATGGTGGCAGCCAGCACTGACCTGTGGGAGCCCCAGGGGAGGAGCAGGGGTGTTCCTCAGGGAAAGGGCCATTGGTGGATCCCGAGGAGCACGGCAGGTGGCTGAGTGCAGACGGGCGGGCCTGGCCCTGGGTCTGGGGTGAGCCCTGTGCACCTGAGCCGGATCCCAGCAGTGACCTCTGAGGGCTGGGAGTGGGAGAGCCTCAGCGGCAGGAGGCTGCAGGCAGGACCCCCTCCTCCCTGGCCCTCCCTGGAGGGGCATCTCTGCTCGATCATCCACAGAGAGGGGCTGGGCTTCCCTGTGGCTAGGGTTGTGATGGGCTGTCTGGTGGCCACCTTGATCTCAAAGTGGGCTCCTGAGCTGGGTTTCAACAGCCCAGGCTCTGGACAGGTGGCCCTGGGGGGGGCTCCAGGGACACACTGCTGGTGAGCTGAGTGGGTCGATGGCCAGGAGGTTCAGAGACACAGCCTCAGGTGTGAATGCACCTGGCCGAGTCCTGGGTCCTGGTCAGGGTGGCTTGGCACAGCGTGGATCTGACAGTGACGCTGGTAAGTGGGCAGCAAGGACAGAACTGGCAGGCAGGGGACTGGGTCCCTCCCCTGCGTCACCTCCCGCTCAGAACCTGTGGTGGTGGGCAACTCTGCTCAGATGAGTGCTCAGGAATCGCCGCCCAACCTGTGGCACCAGTGACCTGAAGGACAAGAACATGGCAGTGGCCTAGTCCTGATGTAATGCACCTAATGTCACAGCTGAATGTCCACGAGCCTGTGAGGACCTGAGGCAGGGAGGACAAGAACCTGCTCAATGTCACCTCAGCGGGTGGCAGAGCCGGGACTCGCACCTTGGTGGTGTGGCTGGAGTTCAGGGTGTGGAGCCCCACCGCTCCTCCGAGTGCCATTGCAAGACCCAGTAGCTCCTCCAAGTGCCGTTAGGGACGCAGTACTAAGGTTCGGTCTCACAGAAGATGGAGGACTCTCTTCCCTGGTTTTACTATCCCACTAGAATAGTCCCCATGGACCACAGGACAAAGTCACCCCTCCCTCCCTCCCTCCCTTCCATCTGTAAATCACTATTCCCTCTCCCTCTCCTGCTCCTCCGGAATCAACATGTGCCCAGAAGGAAGGCGGAGACTGGGGGTGGCCTGGCCCCTGGCCCAGGAAGGACAAGCTGCAGAACTTCCCTCCTGTGAGCCAGCCCCAGGTTCCCCCATCTTCCCAGCCTCCAGCCCAAAGCCAAACAGCACCTACCATCTGGGGATGGGAGTAATTTAAGAGAAACGGCGACTGATCTTCCCCTAAGTGAACACTGCCAAACTGGACAGACAGATAGACAGTCAGAGGCCATGGACAGAGACAGATGCAATTACCGGCCAAGGCACAGCCACTCTGCACAGCGCTGATGACACAGCAAGATCTGGGGTGTCAATTATTTACACCCTGATTAACATAGCTCTGCATGTCTTTTTGGAGGGCACGCTCGGAACACAGGGCATTGTTATCGCGGAAGAAAAGAGAAAATGCAATATTGATGGGGGGCAGCTTTGTTCTCCGCTCAGCGAGCACAGGCTAGTTGTCGGGAGCGTCCGAGCGGTTCCCACAGATGCCAGGGCCCTTAATTAGGAAGGTTGGTGGCTTCCAGGGTGCCTGGATTCCTTTAATTTTCACAGAGGGAAACGCCTTCCGAATTTTATTGAACACAGTTGAATTTTGATTTTCAAAAATCAAAACAGATACAGTTCTTGGCATCTGTATGAGTGCTGAGTGTTATTTGCTCTTTAGAGATAAAGTTGTTTTTATACAGAGAGAGCAAGAGAGAGTCAGAGAGCGAGCCAGGGATCCGGGCTGGGACATGTCCTGGGAGCTGCTGGGCTGGGGGTGGTTGTCTGCAGGAAATCAACCTTGGCCAGGCCCGGCTCGGCCGGCTCTGCACTTGCCTGGCCCAGGAAGTCCACTGGGCAGCTGGCAGCTGGATGCCAGGCAGGGCGGTTAACTGTTGGGGCACCAGAGTCTGAGCTGCTCCAGAGATTTCTAGAACAGGGAACGAGATGGAAATAAGTCACTGCAGCCTAGGAGACCACTAGGAGGCAGGGGGACTGGAGGGGCAGGGACTCTGGCCAACCTCAAGGTCACAGCCACCTTGCTATACCTGGTCCCAGGCCTCAGGGTTTAGCTGGCCTCTGTCCTCCCTCCTTCCCCTGAGGGTCAAGGGGAAGGTGGGGTCACTTATTAAGTGTCACACCCCATGTGAGAAGCCAGGCACCTTGCTGGCCCTGGGGTCCCTGATAGAGCCCCTGGGAGCGAGAGAGCACCCACAGTGTCCTGTGTGATGAGACAGCTGGTGGTGTGAGGGGCTCTGTCCTGGCCCAGGACAGGGCTGGGAGATGGGTCACTTGACACATCTGTGCGGGTCCACGGGGGAAGGGGGGAGTTCAAGGCCAGGAGAGAAAGCAGAGCACAGCGGGCAGGGAGGAGGGAGGGGCAGGTCCTAAATGGACGAGCACTGCAGCAGAGGAAGAGGGCCCGAGGTCTGCCCAGAGGCAGCATCGCCAAGGGCTTGACCCCAGGGCACAAGCAGATGGACGGAGCCGGGCAGCCGGGCCTGGGCCTTGGGAGGGGCCAGTGGCCATGGGGTGTCTGCTGCCTCTGGAACCTTCTCAAACCCAAGGTCCTAGTTTGAGTGAACAGTGTGGGAGGGGGTACGGGGTGGCACGGAATGAGGTCATTTCTTCAGCTGCAAGAATGTTCGAGCTGCATTTGAGCCAGGCTGCAGGGCTCGGTGAGCCAATGCACCAGGTGCCTGCCATGGGTATCGGAGGGCCAGGCCCTGCCCGGCCTCCCCACCTTGCTGAATAGTGGATGTCAGCTCTGGGATGTGCCGCCGCTTCCCCCGTCCCCACAGCCAGCCCTGCCTGTTGGGCCACTGGGCTGCCCTCAGGTTGCTGGATCAGGTGGCCTGGGCACTTAAACAGTCAGAAGCACCTGGACCCTTCACCCTTCCGCAGAAGCATGATGGGCTGGGAATGAAAACAGCCCTCCCTCACTTCTGACGGGCAGCGCTGCTGGCTGAGCCATGGCCCCAGCCCCAGAGACCTTCTGTAGGCCTTGGTGAGACAGGCACCCTGTCCTGGTCTTTTTTCCTTCCCTATCCCTTCCCCATCCCTGTGGGTTGGTCCTGGGATGCATCCTAATAAATCACCTGACTCTGTCTTAGCATGAGCCCCAGAGAACCCAACATATACCTGCTCCACTGTGTGCCAAGGTTGGTTTAGGGCCTGGCAGTGCGGGTTCAATTAATAACACACGTGAACCTGTGCTCCATGTGTGTGCACACACACACACACACCACCAAGAATGCACCAAACAACATTCCAGAAGCTGAGGATACAGCAGAGAACAAACACAGTAAAAACCCTTGCACTCAGTAGGGCACAGTGTCATCCCAGCAGCTCAAGAGACTGAGGCAGGAGGATCATGAGTTCAAAGCCAGCCTCAGCAACTTAGCAAGGCCCTAAGCAACTCAGAGAGACCCTGTCTCTAAAAAAAAAAATAAAAAGGGCTGGGGAGGTGGCTCAGTGGTTAAGCACCTCCAGGTTCAACCCCTCGTACCAAGAAACAGCCTTTGTGCTCAGGGAGCTGACTTCTTGACGGCGCGAGAGAGGAAACACATTACATAAGTAGGGTAGTCAGCAAAGGACACCCTGAGTAAATCCCTGGGGAGATGAGGACAGTGCAGGCCTTGAAAAGAGCTTACAGAAGAGGCAACAGCAAGTGCAAAGGCCTAGGGGCAGGATGTGCTTTGAGTGTTTAAAGAACACCAAGGAGGCCAGCTTGGTGCAGGCCTCGCTTCAAAGGGGGCGGAGCAAAGGAGATGAGGGGAGGGAGGTGTGGGTGGAGGTGATGTAGGTCTCTACTCCAGGCACACAGTGGCTTTCATCCTCTATGCAGGGGGGCCCTTTTAACTTTGTCTCCTGCAGAGCAGTTTCAAGGTCCTTCAGGAGCCCAGGAGGGAGCTGACCTCTACAGGCCACAGGGACACCCTGCTCGGAATGGACCTGTGAAGAACCCTGCTCCTCTGGTAAGGAAAAGAGGTAAGAATTCAGCAGAGACATGAAGAAAATTGGGGCATTCTAAACAGAGGAAAAAGCTAGTGCAAAGGCCCTGAGGTAGCCAACTGTTGGATGCATTCGAGGAATCTGTGTAGGAACAATTCATATTTTAAAAACCCTTCAGGTGTTCTGCTCTGTGTCATAAGGATCTCAGAGTCCACCCTGGAATAGTTTCTTAACATTGTCTTCCAATAAAAGATGTGTATCTCCCATCCTCCAAGAAGGTTGCTGGAGAATTTTCATACTACATCCATCTCCAAACTGTTCATCTTGGTGGGAGAAGGAAAGTTCCTTTTAGGGCTGACCCATGACCCCCCTTGGACTTGGATCTGTAGCCCTTTCTTCTGACAAGATGAGGGCCCAGGGGATAGGAAGGGTAGACCTCCTTCTGCACAATCATAAGGAGCTATTTCCTGCCTTTAGGGCAGGTTATATACAAGGCATTTTGCATACTGAGGTGTTTGTTCATTTGCACATCGACTTGGAAAACTTCAGAGTCCGGGGACATCAGCCCAACCCTCCATTTTGTGGGGGAAACTGTGTTGGGAGGGACAGGACTTGTGCAGGGTGTTACAGGTAGCAAGTGCAGATGCTTGGGACAGACATCCCGACTTCTGAGCCTCCTGAGATCTTTCCAGCCACAGAGCCCTGCCAGCCCCTCTGACTTTGTAAACAAGGCCCAGTCCTGAGAGCCCCTCTCTCTCCCAGGCCAGCTCCCTCTATGCTGTGACATTTCCTCTTCCCTCCCCGAGACGGCCTCCCAGGGCCCAGCCTCACTGGAGGGCTGGAGGCTTTGATTAAAAATGCACCTCCTAATCTCATCAGAGGCCAGAAACATGCATATATGCAAGTCAACATCTGCTCCTCTACTCAGGGATGGATCTTCGCAAAGTGCTCTGGGAAAAGAAGCCCAGCCCAGGGAACTCTGAATTGAAGATCCAGAACATTCAAAAGTCACTTCAAAATCCCCGAGTCCCTAATGGAGCTTCACTGTTAATGTACTTGCAGGTTCTACTTGAAGGAGCAATAAAGGAGCAGTCCCCTGGTGGCCAGGGAGACGTGCTCAGCCTGGGGTCTGGGGAGTACACCCGCTGGCTGTCAAAGGAAGCAGCAGCTAGGGGTCACTTCTTGGCTTTCGTTGGTGTCTACTTAGCAGGGTGAAAGCCATAGGGATTTTTTCCTGGGAGAACAACTGTATGAGTTAGTGCACACAGTGTCAGCTGCTGTAACGACTAAACCCCGGCATCTCTGTGGCTTCACAGAGAAGGGCTCCAGTTCTGTCTCATGGGCTCTGAAGTGGTGGCAGGGCGTGGGGCTAAGGCGACTCAGGACTCTGCTGTAAGGTGCTTTCCAACCCCTGGCCCTGCACCTCCTCTGGGGCCTCAGAGTCCTCTCCTTGGAGACTCACACTGAAGTTCTCTGGATTCAGCCAGAGAGCCACACAATCCCTTACTGCCTGCATTCCAATGGCCAGAACTCACTCTCACCTAAGTGTTCTGAGTACTTTTAAAGTGGGGTGGCTAAACCGTGGTGTGGGGTAGGTCACGTGCATTAAGCTCATCTCCACTTTTAATGTTATCAACTTGCTGTGGGTTTATTGGGATGTGACCCTATTTGGAGTGGAGAAGCACCTGGGCAGTCTTGCAGCATGCCCAGGAGGAAGAGGGACAGTGTGCAGGGGTTCTCAGAGCAGCTCTGCCACAGCTATCCACCTCAGGTGACTGCAAAATCAAAGGGACCCTGGCTCACGGTTGGCTTAGGTCCTTTGGCTGTAAGCAACAGAAGATCAATGGCAGGATGGCATGGAACCAGGGGTCTGGACATTGAAAGAATGTTCTAGAAGCCTAAGGAGCAGCCACCTCAGCCGTGTTGCCAAAGGAGGAATGGCAGACCACACCTGGAGGAAGAAAACCTGTCCTCGTTGCCTCTGCGTGTCCTTGGCCCCATGAACTAAATCCCCGAGGGGGCACCTGGTTGGCACCACTATCACACACCTGTCCCCTGCAGAGTGGCAGGAGAGGACGGGCCTTGTCTTGCTGACTTCTGCATAGCAGAGTAAGCTCCAGAATCTGTCACTCCACCCAAACCCCTCCCCTGAGGGAGAGAGGTTATTCTCCTAAAGGAAATCAGAGTGCTCAGGCTCAGTGGCACACGCCTATAATCCCAGTGGCTCAGGAGGCTGAGGCAGGAGGACCTCGAGCTCAAAGTCAGTAATTTACTGAGGCCCTTAAGTAGCTCAGTGAGACCCTGTCTCTAAAAAAAGCATTTTAAAAGGGCTGGGGATGTGGCTCAGTGGTTAAATGTCCCTGGGTTCAATCCCTGGTACAGAAAAACAACAACAAAAAATCAGGATGATGATTTTGGTGTTTGGCCCCCCAATGTTCTGTGACTCAAATCTAGGTTCTTCCTTCACAGCTGGGCCCACTGGGGACCAGAGAGGAGAGGGCAGGGCAGAGGCAGACACAGCCCTCATCTTCTGACGGTGTGGTAACTACCTGTTTGGGGGGCCATAAGCGATTTGATGTCATTTTCCTTTTCAAAGCCTTTAAGGTGCAGAGTCGGGGACTGTAGTCACCTTGGTTCTCTAGAGAGGACATATCTCCTAGGAAATTTGTTTTTCGGAGGTGGCCCATGTGGGGGGGCTGGTGTGAGGTTTGGGGGCACCCAGGCAGGAGGCACCTGTGGAGCGATGGCGGTCGGGGGGCTGTGCTGCTGGTGTTGGGTGGGGGCTGGGCACCTATGCCCCTCCAAGCCCCCCTACCTTTGGACTATGTAACCTTGGGGACAATGTCTTCCTCACGGTTGTATTTCACGTATGCAGAAGCTGAGAGTCGTTTTACCTGCCCAGCCTCCATGCGGCCTTCGGGGGGACACAGCACCCCCACTTCCTTTGAGGAACTGGCCCTCTTCACCTTCAGGCCAATGAATTCCTGGGGAACTGATTTCCACCCCAGGCCCCAGCATAACCATGTGACACAGGCCTGGCCAATCAGAATTAAGCCAGTGATTGGTTCAGGAATGGACATATGACCCGGTCTCAGCCAATCAAATGGAGCTCTGAGACTTTTGCACAAACCGTGGGGACAACCTTACTGAAGACCTGCCACAGGATGAAGCCATACTGAGGAGTGAAGTTGGAAGGACAGAAGGATCCCTGAGACACAGCTAATGCCTGATGCCTGACAAAGTCCTTCTCAACTCTTTAGTCACATGACATGACAAATTCTCCTTTGCCCTAAACTCAGTTGAGTCAGACTTTCTTTACTTGCAAATAAAAAATGAAAGAATTCTCTGTAATATAAAGCAACAACCCTGGCCCTCTCTGGTTATGGAATTAGGAAGCTTTTACCTTCTTCCTTTATGTTGCCGTATTTTAGGGAATGAACTTGGCTAACTCTGTAACTTAAAAAAAGTTTCATAAAAACGGAAAGTTTGGGCATCTCCCTGGGCACAGTAGCCAAAGCAAGTCTTCCCTTCTGACAGCCTCCTAAGAAAAGAGCCCAGTAAGAAAAGGGTGAGGGAAGGAAGGAACCCCCCAGGCTGTCCCAGCCACTGTGTCCTGGGTAGGTGCTGGTGGATTCATCCCACCCTCCCAAAGGCCTAGGGGGAGGCCCTGCCCCTAGCTGAGGACGCAGAGGCCACGCTGTTGTAAACTGCAAAGAACCCCCACCCCCACCCCAAGGCTGCGACTCAGTGGGGTTCAGCCCTGGTCAGCCATCTCTGGGGGCTGCTCTCTTGGCTGCAGAGGCCACTTAGGAGCAGAGACCTCTGGACCATACCAAGGTCTTGGAACTTGGGGGGCAGTGGAATGAGGGGGTACAAAGAACAGAGAAAAGGACTATGACATTTGTCTCAGCCAGTTCAGGAAAACTAAGAATCCAGTGACTGTTGTATCATTCAAAAACGGACACGCCTGTAATCCCTGCTGCTCATGAGGCTGAGGCAGGAGGATTGCAAGTTCAAAGCCAGCCTCAGCAAAAGCAAGGCACTCAGCAACTCAGGGAGACCCATCTCTAAATAAAATACACAATAGGGCTGGGGATGGGGCTTAGCAGTCACGTGTCCCTGAGTTCAGCCCCCCCCCACAAACAATGGAAATGCATATTTAAGCCTCCATGTGTATACTCCTGTATCCACGCTGTCTGGACATTTCTGTCTTTATAACTCCAATTGTCAGGTGGAAGCACATGAAATTGGCAGGATGAGACCATTTCTGAACCATAAGTCTGGCTCTTCCAGACCTTTACAGCCTCCACTAGGCTCATATCCCTGTCTGCAGCTATGTTGGTATCTGTGCCCATTATCTCTGACCACCCCAAGCCCAAGTCCAGATCCATACCTACATCCAGGTCTCCCTGGGTCTGCGTCTCTTTTTCTTTATCTCCCTTTTCACAACAGAACAAAGACGTCTTTAATTCTTGGTGCCATCCATCGATTCCCCTGTCTTTCTGGGGATGCCCTGGGACAGAGAGGAACCCGCGGTGAGTACTTCAGGGCGTCCCCTGGGTGGCGGCTCAGTGCCCACATCTCTGCTGGCCTCAGAGACACCAGCCACCCTCTGCTGCTTTGCGGATCCTTCACACAGAAGAGAGGCCAGGGGACCTTGACCTGCGCTGTTCTGGACAGGCCGGGGGAGCCCAGGCCACCCCCTGGGACCTCAGCCCCTGGACCGAACAGCAGGCAGAGCCCAGCGAGGGAGGAGGCCTCTCCAGGCGATGTTGGGGCCAGTACAGCCTCCTCCTTCCTGCCTTCCACTTCTTCACAGGGTCCCCAGGACGGCCCAGGCTCCCCAGCGGCTGCCAAGTCCCTGGCAGCTCGGTGGTCTGGCCTCGGGGCTCCCGTGCTCAGTCCCTGCAGCTGTGGCTGCACAGCCGGAGGCCACCTCCCGAGACCCTGGGCTGTTGGTGGAGCCACCCGGGCCCCAGCCTCATCTTCTATTTAGACAAACAAACAACAGCGGGTTCAGTTACTGCGGCTGCGCTGCGTCCAACACAAACCCCGGCTGCTGGCCTGGCGTCTCCAGAGCCCAGGTTCAGCTCAGGCGGTCCCTGGACAGTCGCCTCCTCCCCGCTTTGGCCTTGGTTCCTGAGTCCCCTCGCCTCAGTGGCACGTTTCCAGGGCTGCTCTGAGGGGGCATGTGGAATGTGCCTCTCTGCCACTGCTCCCACCGCAGAAGACAGAAACCCTGTGGTCCCCTGGCCCCGGACGACACAGGAGAGAGCTGGACTAGTGTCACTGGGGTAGGTGGTCAGTGTCCATGCCCCTCTAAGGTCCCCGACAATGGCCTGCTTGGAGAAAGGTGTGAGTGACACCCACTTTGCAGAGGGGCAAGCCGAGGCCAGAAGGAAGACACAGTGAATGGGGACAAAACCCTAAAAGCCATTAGCAGAGTCGGGACTACCTACCAGAGAGCACTTGAGGAGCACTTCCCAAAGGACTTTCCTTCCAGGCACCTCTTCCCTTGGGGCCTGAGGACCCTGAGCTCCCCGTCAGAGCTGGGGGATTTGAACCCAGATGTGCTGGCCAAGTCCCTGGGCACTGAGCTAAGAAGCCAGGGTTTCCAAAGTGCTCTGAGCTCTCCCAGGTATGACACAGCACTCCCAAAGCAACCGGCATTCCCACATGTGTGCACATTCACACTTACACACACACACACACACACACACACACACACACCCAGGCACCACATGTTCAAGGTCACACACACACATGTGCCTGGATGACATTTCTGGCAGTGGATCTGAGGAGCTCCTAGCAGAGGTTGCTTCTGGGTGGAGAGGGAGGCCAAGTCCAGCGGTGGCAAGGCTGGCTTTGGTCCTGTGTGCTTCTGTGTAATTGTCAACACGTGCATTTTTGTTTTGCAATGAGAAAAATAAGAGCAGACACTTGCAGAGGCCCCTCTCGGAGCGGGCACTGTTCTCTGGGCTTTACGGTCACCAAGTTACCTGCATACCTCCCGGGAGGGTGTTATTATCACCCCATTTTACAGACAAGGAGAATGAGGTATTGATCAGTTCAATTGAGGCCGCACAGTCATAGACAGAAGAGCTAAAGTGAAGCCCTGTGACTGAGCTCCAAAGCACAGAATTGTCACTTTTAATCTGCATCTCCATAAAACACTAAAAGGAGCCTCCTAGGAGGGAGCCCATGGGCTGTATAGTATTCCATTGTTTGGTTACTTGAAAATGTCTTTATAAGTTCATTCTGGATGTCGTTTTCAAGCTGAGCTTTCAATGCCACAATGCCTTTCAATGCCATGATTGACTATGTTTCTTGGTGAAAATGGGCTCTCATTTTTTAGCATGTTCCATGGAGTGGGATTCCTGGGTACAATCAATGCATATATTCTACCCTTCTGGAAAGTATCTGGTTCTGGCTTTCACCCAGTTGCACCTCATTCTTGGTTTAATTGGCTTCACTCGGACGACTACTGAGGCCTACCTCCCGCAAGCGCCTTGATTCGCCACTTGGATTTCTCCCTCGTGTGGGAAGTGCTTATTCTAACCGTCCCTGCCCCCCCCCCCCACACACAGGGTTCTTCTTCGGAGGGTTCATTAAACATGGAGAGACTCTGTTCTGATTTGACAGGTGGCAGCTTTGACGGAGAAAGTCGGTTTCCTGGCCCCTCTGCTGGTCTTCCTGCAGGCAGCCACTCACTGAGGCTGGGTCCTGGAGAGTCTTTTAGGGCAAAGCATGGGTCACAGGGTGTCACTGTGCCTGCTGCCAGGCCTGCCCTCCAGGCTCTGGCCCTGAGGACATATGGTGGAGTGCTTCAGAGCCATCTCTGTCCCCACCTGCCTTCCACCCAAGTGGCACAGATGTCCTCACCTTTGACAGCACCCTCTCTGTAACAAGCTTTGGCCCATGGATGGTGGCAGACCCAAGCAAAGGCTTGAGTAGTGTCTGAGCACTGGCCCGTGCCCTCTGGTGGCTCTTAAAACCCTGTAGATTTGGCTGGACTGCAGGAGGGAGAGGGACCCATGGAGAAAGGACACAGTCACCCAGCTGTCCCAGCAAGACCATCCTCTCAAGCCAGCCCTGAGCTTGTCGACCACAGATGCATGAACAGGCCTAGCCCAGATGAGCCCAGTCGGGCCCATACCAGAACAGAGGCTCAGTGAAGTTCAGCCCAAGTTGCTGTTCTGCAGAATTATGAGGGTATAAAAGGTGGTTTGGAAAGCCACTGGGGTTGGGGTGTTTGTTACACAGCAAATCAGACAGATACACTTGCCAACTGAGAATTCCAGAAACCCAGAGAGTCAGGGAGAGGTGCAGAGGGGCACGTGGAAACAGCTGATCCAGGGCCCTGCATCCCCCGGGGACCGGCCCTGTTCACCGCCATGACCTCAGCCCACCCCCATCCTCATTCCCCCAGCCCCGTACATGTCTGGTCTGTTGTGACCTCCGCATCCCCCCAGAATCCCAGGCAAGAACCCGGGGTAAGTGATTAATATTTTGTCACCTTAATTAAAAGTCCAAATGGGAATATTGGCAGTCCAGACCCTCATTTGAAAATTGAACCATATTCCCATTAATAGGAATGTCTAATTAAAACATCCATTAAAAGCCCATAACATTAAGTTAATGGGAGAAAGCCAGGAGGAATGCAATTAGATTTTATTTCTGTAAAATTAATATTAGCAACTTTTTAAAACTGTTTTAAAATCCTGCTTAAAAATATTACTATGGAATTTTTGAAACTCTTATATGTTGTTAATGTTGACGATGAGCTTAATAGCCATCTAACTGGGTCTTTACCACCTATTTTGAGATTTTTATGTAGTTTGACATCTCACTTGGTATTTGATACTTATGTTCTTAGGGTTTCTGCTGAAACCTCCACTTTAGCATGCCATCACATGGGTGCATTTAAAATGTTGCAATAGCAGGAAGACTATTACTGGTTAAGGTAGGAAGATCATTAAATACACAATTAGAAACTTTAGATTATGAGTTTGAATTCACAACAAATTCTTTTTGAGAGTAGCTTTTATCATTTTTATTTGTTTTGTTAAAATGCACACAATAAATGAAAATTACTTTATCATACACAATTTCAGTTTCCCTCATTGTTAATCCAATACATTTGTACTCCTGGAAAACAGCATACTGATCTTCAGGTGAGAGAGACAATATTGCTATAGATATGATCTTAGAAATTATTTGCTGTAGAAAACTGAAACTAGCAAACTTTCATGTTTATTTATTAGTAATGTATTATGAGCAACATGATTCAAAATTAATAATGACAACAACAGCTTCAATGATTATGGAAGAATGATTATGATAGGTAGTCTTAAACAGGTTGTTGATCCTTGACCTGTTTGCCATTTGAAACCAAATGTGAGTCTTAAGGTCCTTTCAGTTCTAAAATGATTTGATTTCTTTTGTTCAAATTTAACACAATAATTGTACAAATTAATTAAGTGTGATGTTTAATATATGTATATATTGTGTAATGGTAAAATTAGTGTACTATCACATCAAAATTGTCGTTTCTCTGTGATGAAATTTCAAAGTCCTTTCTTTTATCCAATTTGAATTAGACAATATGTTATTCTTAACTTTAGTAACCCTACTGTCCAATAGAACACCAGAAGTTATTCCTCTTAACTTTGCTTCTCCCTTTCCCTCCACCTACCCTCCTCAGCCTTTGGCAACTACTTTTATGAGATCAACTTTTTAGATTCCACATATAAGTGAGATCATGTGGTATTTGTCTTTCTGAGTGCAACGTATTACATTTAAAACCCACGAAAATATATAAAAATTTAGTAATAAATTTAACAAAAATGTAAAAAAAAGTCTGTGCAATGGAAAAATAAACATTAATAAAAAAAATTGAGGACAATGCAAAAAAAATGGAACAATATCACATGTTCATGGATTGGAGAGATTGAAATGGTCTAAATGTTTGAATTACAAAAAGCAATCTACAGATTTAACATGATCTCTATCAAAATATCAGTGACATGCTTCATAGAACTAGGAATAAAAAAGTTCCTAAAATTTGTAAGGAACAACAATAGATCTCAAAGTGATAAAGAATTGAGTGAAAAGAGCAAAGTTAGAGGTATCACACTATGTGACTAAAAAGCTATAGTAATGGAAACATATCATGGGCATAAAAACAAACACACAAGATAATGGAACAGAATAGACAGTCCAGAATTAAATTTATACAGCTGTATCCAACTTATATTTTTGTCTTTTTAAAAATATTTTTTTAAAAAAAACTGTAGTTGTAGATGGACAGCCTGCCTTTATTTTATTTGCTTATTTTTATGTGGTGCTAAGGATTGATCCCAGTGCTTTACACATGTGAGGAAATCACTCTGCTGCTGAGCTAAGGCCCCAGCCTCCCAACTGATGTTTTAATAAAAGTGCTAAGAATGCACTTCGGGGGAAAGGACAATCTCTCCAATAAAGGACTTCTATATATAGGATGGAGAGCCATGGTTAATTGCAAAACATCTTTATATATTTGAAAAATCAATCATCTCAGGGTATTTGATAACACTACAGAATGGGAAGCAGGGCATTCATTAATCAACAGTGTTGAGCGTTCTTTATGAATTGGTCATGTTACTATTTTAGGATTGTTATTTTCAGTTTTCAGAATATTTATTGTCTCTGATAATGAAATAAATATTCAACTTATTTCAAGCACTGAGATTTTATCAAAAGCTTCTTTGAATATTTGTTTACTATGATATATCTTGCAAACTGTCTACAATCATTTAATTTAAAAGTGGTACTTCTCTAATTGGAGTGTGTTAGTCTCGAGTTGGTTATTGTTTCTGGTATCCTTTGTTTTCTTGGATTGATCAGGATGAATATATTTATTATATTCATTTATTTATTCATTCACTCACTAACTCATTAATTTATCCATCCATCCACTATTTCAGGCCTACTCGGAAGCAAAATCACCTTTCAGTTTGGGGGTCAAATCAAAGACAAACTTTGGCATTATCATGACATTTTCTTGACTGATATCCTAGGTACCCACTTAGGGGCACTGACTGAGGAGGCTATTCATAGCCATCTCATGTGTATGAATTACAATTTATCTATTTTTTTTCTAATCCTGCCTTTGGTGTTTTTAGATTTATAATCATACAAGAGTGATACTCTTCTACAAAAACATCATTTTTTTAAAGTTGAAATTTCTCATTTGCTCTGTACATATTCTCTAATTTATTGTCAATGATTTATTTTCGCTTTGACATAATTGAGATTTCCAGTATATATGGCTTTTCCTTTTAATTAAGAAGGTGATTGTTTTGATTCTTCTTAACAAGGTGAAAAAGAAAAAAAAATAAAAGCCTTTTGCTGAAACAGTGCTATGGAGAATCCAGAGAGCCATTAACAAAGACAAAGTTTGTGTTCTGAAAAGGTCAGTGACTTATATTGGCTCAGATTATTTTCAGTCCTGATTTTCTTTACCATCAAGTGCTCCTGAATATATTATTGTTAATCTCTTAGTTAACCTAATGAATTATTCCATCTATAATATTCATGCTTAACTAAGTAGTGTCATAAGGGTGAAAGAAAAACATTGATTAAAAGAAATGCGCAGACTAAAAGATAAAATGGAAATCAAAATTTCAGTTTCCTTTTGGATTTATCATTGATTTCATTTAAAAGATGGATCATCAAAAGTTTAGCACTCTCTCAGTTCATCTCTCACAAAAACAACTCCGTGTTTCCTACTTGAATTAAATGTAAATTTGACATCCTGAATGCAGCCCAAAGTATTTCAGGGATATAAGTACTTTCATTTTTAAATCCTGACTTTAACTGATATATATAGAAAGGTACTTGACTTAACTAATTTATTAATCATTCCCTTATTATAATCTTCTTTAGTCAGATATAAGAATATGGCTGTCCTTTAAGGCATGTAGGAATGAAGGGCATCCTAAGCAGTTCAACCTGCTCTTCATGCTACTTGTAATACCCTTCAGTGAGAAGACTCTGAAGTGCATGAGGCAAAAGAATTTCATCTTCTAATATGTTTAAGTCACATTTCAAACTGCCAGAAATGGTTCAGTATCTATTCTCCACAGCCTGGCAAATTAGGCTATTTTAATATGAGAAAATATAATCTTGACGAAAACTTTTATTTTTAGTTGAGTATGTTATAAAAGAGGCTTACAAAATCATGGTGTCTTTGTATATGTAAGTGACTGTCTACCCCCATATGCTGGCATAGACAGTTGGCATTGCCTTGGCAACTTCACAGGATCAAATTGCTGCATTCAATATTCAGTGAAAGCAAAACCAGCACTGCCTCTTCTCTCCATCTGGAAATGAGAAAAAAATCAATCTCTGTAGGTTTCAGTACTTGTGTGTCTTTTGTTGTAGTAAGACAATTATACAAATTATAATAAATTCCTTGGGGGCAAGGAAAAATTTATTTGATTTTGAATCACATAGAACTTAACTAGGACCTGGCTCATAGGAAGTACTCAATAAATAATCTTTTTTTTTTTATCCTTTTCTAGTACTAGAGATTGAAACCAAGGGTGCTAAACTACTGAGCCACATCCCCAACTTTTTGTTAAAAAAATTATTTTGAGGCAGAATTTTGCTAAGTTGCTTAGGGCCTGCCCTCAACTTGCGATCCTCTTACCTCAGCTTCCTGAACCCTGGTGTGTGCTACCAGGTGTGTGCTACCAAACCCAGCTAAATAATCTTTCTTAATCAATAGATTTTTGAAAAAAGAAAATCATATCATTGCTTTTGTATTGTTTCAGAAGTTTTAAAATTGCAGTAAAAGCTTGATGATGTTTATAGCTGTAATACTGAGGTGGTGATTCACAGGAGACTCTGCAAAAATCTCACATCTGCTAAAGTCAGAAGCTTTACTACTTCCTTCCTAATCTACAAATGTTTCTCACTATTGGGTATTAACTCAGAGTGTCTAGGAAATGTAGTTTCCAGGATTTTTGCCCCTTTAACACAGGGAGAACATGGAAAGAGAGGGACTCTTACTGAGTTGGCAGGTCTGAAATTATTTTGAAAAGGCCGTATCAATATGAAATATAACGTGACATTCATTATGGTTGGTCCAGACCTAGGACTCTATACAAAGATTTACTGCATACAATTTCAAATGCCTTTATTCTAATATTTCACCATGCTATTTTAGATGGCACCAATATAAAGGTAAATAATTCCTATGTTTATTTTTTGGATATTTTTCTTAAGGATCCATTCATTGAATTGCCACTTTGAAGAGTCTTTGTAAATACAGACTAGTGATAAGAAAACCTGTGAAGATATTCCTGTATGGATGCTAAGTGTCTTTGACACCTCCAGGTTACTCTTTTTATTTTAAACTAATAGTTAATCTAAACAGTGGCCATTGAAGCTAAGGGGATCTGTTGCACCCCTCCTCCAACTCCATCAAAAACAGCCGAAGTGACTTCAACAAGAGAAAAACATTATAGAAGTCAGTAAGGCTAGTATCAGATACCTTCTTTTTGTAGTTAGGAAGTAAGTTATTTTGAAGTTGTGGCTGGGAACTAATGCTATAGTGTTTTGGGAAAATCAACAATTATGCGAAACCTATAAGATAAAAAGTTATTCACCCACCAAGACCCAGGCATTTATGATTTTGATACTTTCTTTCCTATGGTCCATGGTATTGTGTGTGTATAAGATAATATAAATAATTGTTTGCATATATTTAGATTAGTACATTTTATTACTCAATTTATATGTTCTCAATAAATCAATATTTTCTGAGTGCTTGCCATATTAGGAATGACATGTAAATTAAAATATATCATTCGTCTTTAAAAAGTTTACAGTTTAGTTGTGAAAACAGATTAAAAGGTAAAAACTTTAATATTCTGGGTTAGGTATGGATATGGAGATATATATTGGTGGCAGTAAAAAGTAAATAAACTAAATTAAAAATTCAATTAATTTAGTGTGGATTGTCGTCCAAAAGAATATGTTACTCATTTTGCACAGAGTAACCGTAATAGGCCTCAGTTAGTGTGCAATACATTGATTAATAAATTCTCAGAGCAACGTTATTAGTAGTAATGATCAAGGAAAAGTATATTTTCAGTGATCTGAACTTTACATATTATATGTTTAAGAACCAATTTTAAATATTTAAGAAAAACATATTTCTTTAGTAAATCTTGAGTTTGTTCCATACTCCTTACTTTTTACCAAAGTTCTTTTGTACATAGTGTGTTAAAATGCAGCACTGATTCTAAATTAGAGGTTAATTAGAAAGTTTATTTTCATTACCTGGTTGTGATGGAAATGTAGTGTCTCCATCTTTTAGAACATTGGTAATTTTTGTGCTTCCAAGGCTGTCTTTGGTTTATACTTGACTGTGAAGATAATACCGGAAGCTTCTGGGTTTTTCAAGGGGTAGGTTCAAATCTAATTCAAGATATATTCAGAATAGATTTTGTTTCACTTAAGCACATGTAAAACTTTGCTGCCTGTTTTGCACACATTTGACTCATGCTTAACTCATACACTGATGCATATTCCAGACACATCACACCAGCCTCCTACAGCTTTTCTTCCCACAAACACACAACTAACTCCACGTGTTACAACACCCACAACTCGAGGGCCAGTAGGATCACTATAATATATTTCAACAAAGATATGCAAGGAAGAACACACACAGCTCTCCCACACAGCTTGGAACAATCATGCAGAATGAAGCACAATCTATTCTGGTTTCATATTCCTGTTTTCCAGAGGTGAGTGGGCAGATACAGAGATGATGATGTTGTAATAATCTTTGCAGTCATTAAGGATCTTTAAAAATATTCAGTGAATGCATTTCTAGGGTTGTTCAGTCTTTAACTCTTGGTTTATAAGGATAAATTCACCCACTGTTTGTTTTTTTTTAAATAATTTGCCATACATTTCCCATTACCATCATTTTCTTCCTTACAAAGGTACTCAGTCTAGATGGTCAAGAAAAGTTGGCTTTTGCATTTCACTACACCAGCAGGTCTCATTATTCCTAGCATTCGAATCCAAATTACAAACAAAATAAATAAAGACAATAAGCTGGGGCACACCCAAGTCAGAAGACTTCACAGATGACACCTCTGAAATAGGAAGGCAATTATTAAAATATGGGAGAAGGAAGATGTCCTTTAGGTGTTCAGGTTTATACAAGTTGCCTGTTTTTCAGCATTAGTAAGTCATACGTGCTTTGTGGCCTTGAACTGAGTCAGTACAACTGGATCTTCATCTCAAATCTGTTGTTTATTGCCTGTGTGACTTGGAAAAATCCCCATGTTTTTTGATGTTGGTTTCCTTAAGAGTAAACTGGTGTATCCATATTGTTATGTGTATTAAAAGGCAGCTCAAAAATAAATACATACCCTTTTTAAAATATTTCCTTTTTAGTTTTGGGTGCACAAAATATCTTTATTTGTTTATGTGGTGCTGAGGATCAAATCTATTGCCTCACACATGCTAGTCCAATGCTCTATCTTGGAGCCACACCCCCAGCCCCAATACATACACTTTTATTAGCTGCAACTCTAGGGTTGAAATTGGCAGAGGGGATACAGAGCCAGCTAACATTTATGGAACATCTAATTTTAACCATTTTAAATAGCAATGCTACCATATTGTTAGACCTTATTTTTTTCTGTTATTTACTAGAAATAAAAAGCAGGAATGCTTTGTATATGTTCCCAAACCAGTAAAAGGTGTAAATAAGCTCAGTCTACTAATTTAACATAACTATGAAAAATTGCCAGGAATTATAATTCTTTGACAAAATGGTATCTTAATTTCAACTTATATATCATATATTAAAAAATATATCAGAATTTTGAAATTTGATTATTAATTGCTTTTATTAAAATAAAATATTACATTTTACATAATAATTTAAATTTGAATAATGTCCTTTTTAGTTTTTAAAATCTATATTAAAGTATAGAGCAGGAGACATTTTTACATTCATATTTGTATATATTTCTCTGACTAGTTTTCTTTAGGAGGGATTTCTGATTAAAAAATATGAATCTTTTAAAACCTCTATAGTCATTTTGGAAAAATATTTTCTAAAAAAATAACTCAGAAGTGATTACACTATCATCAAATTATATAATTATGTCTTTCTCAAGCACCTATTCCACTATTAAAACTTATCATTCCTATAGATACTTGCTAGTTTGATTAATAAAAAATAAAATTTATTTTTATTTAAATTTGCATGTATTTAATCTTACTGAAGGTGAACATCTTGTTTTATGTCCATTTTTACAATTAACAACTTAATATGACACATGCTTTGTTACAGGAGGGGAAGTAAGGATCTATTAGCAATTTCCCTCAAGTGGTAGCAGATTTTTTTAAACATTTTTTTTATTTATTGGTGAATCCTCATTTATAATGTTAATTTTTTTACACTAATATCAGTGGATGTGTCTGCACAGTCAACAGAGTACCTGTCTCGACATGAGCAGGACAGGACTCAACACCTTCTCAGAGCCAGAGACGTCTAACATGAGTCTTTCAAGTGGGGTCAGACTCAACTTGATGAATTGGGGCAGGAAAGTCATTGCAGGAGGAAGTAAAATATTCTATTACTTACCATACTCAAGAGAAAGCCTCACAAGCTGCATATTACTATAAAAGTGGATGCTAGTAAATTCAGTGAGAGCTTGGAAAAGGATCTTTGTATTAGGACCCTTACTAGTTGCAAGTGAAAGAAAAGCTAAAGCTACTCTACAATGATGTACATGTAAAGGAAACTTCTTAGTTCCTGCAAATCCTAAAACCAGGAGTAGAACATGCAGGGTTCAAATAATAACCTCAGGCTCTTGTTTATTTCTGTCCTTCTGCTCTTTTTCTACATCTGTTTATGCTCTTCAGGTGGAAAGACTTACCTTCTAACTGTTTCTAGTATATTACAAAAGATCATTTCTTTTCCCTGGTTACTTATCAAGTGTTGGAAAACTAGGATCTGAAGACCAAATAAGTTCCACACTTTTTTTTTAAGGCCAGAAAGATCAGGATGCTTTTTGTATTTTAAGGAACTAGGAGCAAACAGGTAAAAACAAAGACAAATATGTAATTAAGATAATATATGGCTGGATTCCAAAAGCTCAGAAGCTTTGACATCTGTATTGCTGAAAAACATTTGCCAAGTTCCTTACTTAAGTGAGAGTCCTGTGATCATCCCTGAGATGGACTGACTTAAGCTTGGATCACGGGGCTGTGGCTCTCTAGCCATACGAGTCAGTTCAAATTGACCAATGGAGGTTTTCTGCCTACCTATGGAGGTTTCTATCTAAAGTTAGAACCAGTGTTATTAGAAACATGGACTGAGACTGGGAAAGGAATATATAGCTGCTGAGAAAAAATCAGAGGAAATGTAAAGGATTCATGAATTAATAAACATCCAGCATTGTTGTACAAGTTATTTTGAAAAGAACATGATTGAGAGTATCAGGTTGCCACCAAAGGCTAAAGTGTGGACAGGCATGATTATATTTATATTTTATTGCATTAAAGTATTTGAGTTAATTTCAGAAATTTAAACTGATATTTTCTGTATGTTTTTCTGTCCCTTATCCTGGAATACTTTCACCTGTCTCATCCCTTGCCAGGTTACTTTGAAGAGTGTGACTCACAGATTCTGGAAACGCAAAGACTAGGACTCAAAAGAAATCTTTAGCCAAAGTTCCAATCAAAGATTTAGACACATGCTGGTAGAGCAAGTTTTCCCTCTTTTAGAAAAGAGGTAAGATTTTGGCAGAGATTTGAGGAAAAAGTCATGACAACTGAAGAAGATGGAAAGGCATTTAATCCTTGAGGGAGGGAAGACTGGGAAGGTAGGAGAAAGGATTTGGAGAAAACTTTTGCTTTTGAAAGAAACATCAAATTTAATGTGTATGTTTGTCATCTGGTAAACTGATAAGATGCATATTTTAATTTAGGAAGTTTAGAATGTGGCTCAAAATCTGAATTTCTTCCAAGATTCCAGGAGATTCCATTGTTACTGGTCCATGGATTCCCATTGTGAGTAGCAAAGGGAATAAAGTTCTAGGGAGCCACTTGGAACATGTTTCAGTGCTCAATTCTATTTCTTATTATTATCCAGGAAGAATTAAAATTTAGCAGTGGTCATTCTATGGGCCATCAATTCAGAAATTTTGGCTCAAACTTTTTATTTCTCTTTAACCCCCTCACCCCATTGCTTGTAACTCAGAAGTAGATTGTCCTTATAATTTAATAGAGCTTTTTTCTAGAATAGACAATAGAGATTTGTACAACTTGGTGAGTGTTGGCAAAATTAAGGGAAAGCCTTATTTCATGTACACTATAGGACTAGATATAATCAACAAAAAATTTTCCTCTAAACTGGGTAGTAGTAAACAGAGAATCCCTTTAGCACTCTTCACTTCAGTATTGGGTGATAGATGGGAACAAGATGCAAGACAGAAAATAAAAACAGACTGCCATAATATTCTAGAGTAGAAATGGTAGTGTTCTATATTGAAATTGAACAAGGCAGGTTATAATATAAAGAGATTTATTGTCAATAGTATTGGTGGAATTTAGTCCTTGATTTTACATGATCTACACACAGTTAAAAGGAATCTTGACTTATTTTAAAATTTGGGAAATTGAATAGATGAAAATATTGCTTATTAGGCTAAAAAAAACCATAGGTAATAAAGTATAAAAGTGTTCTATGGGAATAAAAAATCAGGAAAGTCTATGTAAAGAGAATTTGGGGTGGAGTCTTGAAAAAAAAGTGACATTACTTAGCTAGAGAAGTGGAGTAGAAGACATTTTCCAGCACAGTGAATAGCACTTGCAGAATTATGGGGCATGAGGCTTTGAGTGCTTACTGTATGAATGAGATGTCTAGGGCAAGCATGTGGAGTAAGTTGAGTTAAAACATAGATAAGATCAGATCTCAAAGGTTTTTGAATGCTAATGCTAACTTGCAAATTGTTTCTGAGGACAAAATGTAGCCTTTCAGGAATTTAAGCAGAAAAACAACATGATCTAATTTGAAATTTGGGAAACAAGAAAGGAAACCATAATTACATCAGTGCCTTTTATGTAACAGGCTTTATATGAACTACCTTGCGTTAGCATAGAAATAAGTGGCAGTGGATTTCTAAACACGATGAACTGCAGGAGAGATGGAGCTCTGTTCTATGACACAAGGAAATGTTAAGAAATACATTCTGTGTTTGTATTGTCTAAAGCCTGACTGTTTGTGTCTTTTTAAAATTAATATGTTGATGTTGTAACAATCAAGGTTGGAGTAGTAGGATAGGGATTCCATGGGGTTTAGATCAGGAAGACAGAACTACTGTGGATGAATTATAGCTTCCGCACAGCAAGCCCAAGAGGGATCTCTCCCTTCTACCACAAAGGTACACAGCTAGAAAACATTGTCTGTGAGCCAGAAAGCAGGCCCTCCTTGGATACTCAACAATCGGCACCTTGATCTTGCATTTCTCAGTCTCTAGAACTCTGAGAACTAAATTTTTGAATGTATACTCACTCTATGGTGTTTTGTTGTAAAAGCCTGAATAGAGTAAGACTATATTAATTTTGTCTGTAGCAAAAAGGACACTCTGGCTTCCCTTTAATGGTGACAAACACTTTTAAAACCTTTCTTTCCCAGTTTCTTTTACTATTAAGCTACATATTTTGAAATAAATCACTCCTAGTGATGTGCTTTGATTTTTCTAATGTAAATTTTATCTATGATTTTCTACATAGGTTCTACACCATCCTTCCTCCCATATAAATAATTTCTCCCACATATTTCATTATCACACCTTTGGTTTAAATTAACATTCAGAGTTCACTTAATTATAACTATATAAACTATTTAAACATGGTCCTATAACTAACCACGATTATATTACCTTTTTATGTAGTGTCATATGGATACCCTGCCCATTCCCATTGTAGTCTATACAGACTATAATGACTGTATGAATTTATTTATCCACAATTTGTCATCTAATTTTTGGAAGACATCACTCTTGGATGTGTTTACTTATAAAACATAGACTGCTTTCAATGTTAGAAAATAGACATTGTGACTTTCCTTTGTCTTGATTTTGGGAATTTCCTTTTCTGGTCTTTACTGTTGAATCTCTTGATTCCAAGAAACTATCATTTTCTTTTTCATGGTTTACTCCCACATTATAGTAGAGCATACTCCTAGTACGCTCTTAAGGAATGATGTATAGCAACTAAACGAAAGAGGTAAACGACCTCTACAATGAAAACTACAGAATGCTAAAGAAAGAAATTAAAGAAGACCTTAGAAGATGAAAAGATATCCCTTATTAATGGATAGATAGAATAAATATTGTCAAAATAACCATATTACCAAAAGCAATATACAGATTTAATGCAATTCCAATCAAAATCCCAATGACATTCTTTATGGAAATAAAAAAAGCAATCATGAAATTCATCTGGAAAAATAAGAGACCCAGAATAGTGAAAGCAATCTTTAGCAAGAAGAGTGAAGTAGGTGGCATCAGTATACCACACTTTAAATTATACTACAGAGCAATAGTAAGAAAAACAGCATGATACTGACACCAAAATAGACTGGTAGACCAATGGTATAGAGGACACAGAGACAAATCCACATAATTACATTTATCTTATATTAGAGGTGCCAAAAACATATATTGGAAAAAAAATAGCCTCTTCAACAAATGGTGCTTGGAAAACTGTGAATCCATATGCAAAAAAAAAATAAAATTAAGCCCCTACTTTTCACCATGCACAAAACTCAACTCAAAGCGGATCAAGGACCTAGGAATTAAACCAGAGACTCTGCGTCTAATAGAAGAAAAAGTAGGCCCAAATCTCCATTATATTGAATTAAGCCTGAATAATAAAACTTCTGTAGCATAAGATTTAAAATCAAGAATCAATAAATGGGATGGATTCAAACTAAAAAGCTTCTTCTCAGCAAAAGAAATAATTAGTGACATGAGTAGAGAGCCTACATCTTGTGCTTAAATTTTTATTATATGCACATCAGATAGAGCCCTAATCTCTAAGATATATACAGAACTCAAAAATCTTAACACCAAAATAAACAAACAAACAAACAAACAAACAACTCAATCAATGAATGGGCCAAAGAACTGGACAGACACTTCTGAGAAGATAATATACAATCAATCAATAAATATATGAAAAAATGTTCAATGTCTCTAGCAATTAGAGAAATGCAAATCAAAACTACTCTAAGATTTCATCTCACTCCAGTCAGAATGGCAGCTATTAAGAATACAAACAACAATTAGTGTTGGTGAGAATGTGGGGGAAAATGCACACTCATACATTGCTGGTGGGACTGCAAATGGGTGCATCCAATATGGAAAGCAGAATGGGAATTCCTTGGAAAACTGGGAATAGAACCACCATTTGACCC
The DNA here is from genome assembly GCF_052094955.1 of Ictidomys tridecemlineatus. NCBI lineage: Eukaryota > Metazoa > Chordata > Mammalia > Rodentia > Sciuridae > Ictidomys > Ictidomys tridecemlineatus. The sequence goes on from NC_135482.1 coordinate 114,251,484, forward strand.
AGCTATTCCGCTCCTTGGTTTACACCCAAAGAACTTAAAAACAGTATACTACAGGGACACAGCCACATCAATGTTGATAGCAGCACAATTCACAATAGCAAAATTGTAGAACCAAACTAGATGCCATGCAGTAGATAAATGAATAAAGGAACTGTGGTATATATACAAAATGGAACATTACTCAGCATTAAAAGAGAATAAAATCATAATGTTTGCAGGTAAATGGATGGATTAAAGAATACAATGCTAAGTGAAGTAACCCAGTTCCAAAAAAACTAAATGCTGAATGTTTTCTCTGATATAAGGATGATGATTCATATTGGGGATAGAGGAAGCCTGAGAATAATAGGCAAACTTTAGATAGGGCAAAGGGGAGGGAGGGGAAGGGAGGCAGCATGGGGGTAAGAAATGCATTCGAATGAGATGAGCATCATTACCCTAAGTACAGTATGAAGACACGAGTGGTGTGACTCTATTTTCTGTACTATCGGAGACATGAAAATTTGTGCTCTATATGTGTAATATAATTGAATTACATTCTGTTGTTATATATAACAAATTAGAATACATTACAATAAGAAATGATGTATAGTAGTTATTTTTTTAGACATTTCATGTCTAAAATATGTTTACCCTGTTTTTCTATTGAATGATATCTAGTGGATAAAGGATTTTTATAGTGAAACTATATTTCCCTCAGAATATTAGAGATACTAATTCATAATCTTTTATCTCTAGTGTTGCTAGAGATGTTTTATGTTGAGATGTTTTATGTCATTTTAAAACCAGATGTTTCCTGTTTTTATTTTAATTTTAACTTTTTAAAATTTTATATTTATTTTAATTTGGGTGTGAGTATTGAAGCTATGACACTTTACCACAAGCTACATTCTCAGTCCTTTTCATTTTGGGACAGACTAATGCTGATTTTCCCAGGCTGGCCTTGAATTTGCAATCTTCCTGCCTAGTCTTCCAAGTTGCAAGAATGTGCCTGCCACTGCACCTGGCTTTAATTTTATTTTTATTATTGAAATTTTTTTTTAGGATATTCTCTGTAGAATGTATAAAATTATATAATATATTGTGACTATATTTTCACTGATTGTATAGTATTTGGATAGGTCATTTTAATCTGGAGATTTTTTTTTCATTAAGAGAAATGTTCTTATATTATTTCACTACTAAATTTCTTTCCTTCATTTTTTATTCCTATGAATTATGATTTTTAGATACTAGAATATTTTATTGTGCTTCTTATGTTTAAATCTTTTTTTCTTAATTAATATTTGTTTTCCTTTGTCATATATCTTGAAAGATATTTTGCTTTTCAAAACTTTTTTCCTGGGGGTAGGTACTGAGGATTGAACTTAGGGGCACTCGACTACTGAGCCACATCCCCAATTCTGTTTTGTATATAAATTAGAGACAGGGTCTCACTGAGTTGCTTAGCACCTCACTTTGGCTGAGGTGGGCTTGAACTTGAAATCCTCCTACCTCAGCCTTCTGAGCCATTGGGATGACAGAGGTGAGGTACTCTATCCAGCCTTACTTTTAAAATCTTCATATGTACTTAAATAATTCTTCTATCATAACTTTAATTTTTAAGATCAATTTATTTTTTTCTGATTATTTATTATTTTGCATGACAGGTTCTTATATCTTAAGGAAAATGTCTTATCTCTTTAGGGATATTAATTATAGGTATATTTTTTAAGTTTTGCTCTGTGTCTTTCCCTATAGTTGATTTTTCTATATTACTTAGTCATTTTCTATTTTCTCTGAATTTATTATAAATAAATTTTTATATATAAATTTTATATTTATTTTATATTTAATTTTTTAATTTTTTTTTCAGATATATGAAAATATCTGTTGGTAGTCATGGAATTTTAAGATTCCTCTGACTTTGGTTGTAAATATGATGGTATAGTACCTCCCTTGTTTGGTTATGTTACATTGCAAAGAAGGTGAGATTGTTATTCATAGAATTACCTAATGTTATATAAAGCCCCATGTTGAGGAACAGGGGAGAGATTTATCTGTTGATCCTGAAGGAGCAAACTGTTCTTGTTGTGAAGAGTCTTGACTTGGAGGCAGAAATCAAGTAGCTGATAATGATTCTCAATCAAACGTGAACAAGAACAATTCTGTAACCATAGAAAAGTAAATTTTATGAATCACCTGGCTGCTCTTTAGATTCTTTTCTAAATAAGCTCAAGATGAGAACATAGACTGACATCTTGATTTCAATCTTTAAGGCAGTGAGAAGAAAGCCTGGATGAGACATATTTGGTTTTCTGACACAGAACTGTGAACTAGAAAATGGACTTTGTTTGAAGCTCCTAAGTTTGTGATATGATATGATAACGTCTTACACAACAATAGACAATTAGTGTATCTGCTGTAATGACATATTTCTATTTAAGGAAGAAACACCTCAAAGCTGACTGGAAGCTCAGAGTACATGTGGTACGTGAGTACATGAGCAGTATGTCATTACTGTCATGTAGACCACATCAAAATGTTGGTCTTTCATTGGCACCCCTGAGACTTTCTACAACTTTATATTTTAAAAACTTTGTGAAAACTAGTAACACACATCCAAGAAGCCTAGCTAACTCCAAGAAGAGTAGTCAAAAAGATAATCACACCCAGAAATGTCACAGTCAAAATATTTAAAGCCAATAAATCTTGAGAGTCAAAAGAGAAAGATGAGTCATTACATACAAGAAATGCCAATAAAATTAACAGTTAATTTCTCTTCTGAAGCTATGGATGCCAGTAGGTAGTGGGACAATATATTCAAACTACTAAAAGTAAAAAAAAAATTGTCAGCCAAGAATCTTATATTTAGCAAAAATATCTTTTTAAATGAGGGAATAATAAAGACATGTCCAGATTTGTAAAAACGGAGATTTGTTGCTAGCAACTCTTTTTCAAAATTCTAAAAAGGAACAGAGTTCTTGAAGCTGAAAGCAAGTGACACCCAACAATAATTCAAATCAACACACTAGCAAAAGAGTGCTGTTAAAGACAGTATGCTGTTAATTATACAAGTCAGTATAATTACATATTTTCATGCAATTATATTTTTTTAAAATTGATTTCAAAGTAATTGCATAAAATGATATGTATGTAATTATATTGTTGAGCTTATAATATAGAAATATAATATATTTGATAAAAGCAGCATGAATGGTTGGTGGGAGCAAAGATTTATTGGAATAAGGAAATGATACCATAAGGTAATGAGTATTCACAGGGGGAAAAATGAAGATAACAAGATATAGTAAATAGGAAGAATAATATTACAAATTCTAAATGTATATTTGAACTTGTTCATTTTCATATCTTGTTTAAAAAGATGTAACATTTAAAATGTATTGATTGTATTTCTGTTTTTAGGGTTTGCAACATATATAAATGCAGTATGTATAAAATAATGGCATAAAGATGTGGGGCATATAGCATGTATGAATAATATTTTATGTTTCAATGAAATCTTGTAAATAAAAATGTGCAGTAGATTTTGATAATATATGTATTTTAAGTTCTAGTGCAATCACTAAGAATATAATTTAAGACTAAGTAGAACTTTTGAAAAAATTAAAATGTTACTAGACCATATCCATTGAATAAAAAAAAAAGGTAGCAAAAGAGGAACAAAAATGCTGTGAGGCATATAGAAAACAAAATGTAAAATGAAAATGAAAGGCAATTATATCCATAACAACATAAATAAAATAACATAAGCAATCAATAAAAATTAAAATATTTTTAGATTAAAATAAAAAGTAGGTTCCAACTACATGCTATATCAGGCCTCACATTTTTTATTTTTATTTTTTTAAATTTTAGAAGTAACAGGGATTGAACTCAGGGGCACTCAGCCACTGAGCCACATCCCTAGCCCTATTTTGTATTTTATTTAGAGTCAGGTTTTCACTGAGCTGTTATTCACCTCACCATTGCTGAGGCTGGTTTGAACTTTTGAATCCTCCTGTCTGAGCCTTTGGAGCCGCTGGGATTATAGGTGTGTGACATTATTCCTGGAAAGAATCACATTTTAGATTCAAAGATAGAAATAGGTCGAATGTAAAAGGTTAAAAAAGATATGTCATGTGAATAGTAACCACAGAGGCCATATTACTATCAAACAAATTAATTGATTCATTCTTGTAATAATTTCTTGCTGTATCTACGTGTCAAATCATCATGCTGTATATTAAACATTCAATTTTCATTTGTGAATTATGTCTCTTTAAAACTGGAATTAAGATAAGAAGAATAAAATGAATGAATGAATATATGATGGATCACAGAATGATTTGGCAAAGTTGTTTTCCTGAGTGACCTAATCATACTAGCTACAGGGCTTTTTTTGTTGGTGGGGCAGGTCAGATTTTCAAGATCCAAATCTTTGATTTTCAATGCTGGGGCAGAATATGGCCAGGTGCTGAGGTGGTACTGTTAATGGAAATCACATTCAGCAAGAGACCAAGTAACACTTGGAGGATTGGAGAACTCAGGTTTATTTACGCTCATGTTTCCCAGATAATACAGTGCTTTGAAGTTCTGAACTCTGAGCTGAGGTTACATGGGACTTTTATAGAAAATTTGACATCATTTCTTGACCATTACAACATTGGTGGGTTTGAATGCTTGGCCTAAGTGACCAAAGACCATGCATAGGGAATTTATGATAAGTAGTTCACAGGTGTTGAACAAAGGCAGTAAAATATCTGCACTTGTTATCATGAAGTGGCCTTCTCTACAGGCAGCAGTAATTCAAGATAACTTGAGTTTTTCTCCCTAAGAGCTATAGTTCTAAGAACTAAACCTACAAGGTCAGTAAATTTGCATTTTATGTAAATTACCCAACCATTTTCTTTCTTTTTTTGGTGGGGGGGTGGAGAGCAACATTTTTCTTCTCCATATACTGTGCCAGTGTTCTCAAGACTGCATTATTTCTGGTTCAATTTTCTAAAACTGTTGTTGTCTGCTAGGTTGGAATAGAGTAATTGCCTAAATGCAAAAGTTAGGGAAAATGATTTAGGATAAAATTAAAGTTTTAAATCTTTTAAAGGATTTAAATCAATTTTCTTTTTATAAACCCTGATTCATGCTTTGACTTGAAACTTTGCCAAGATTTCCAGCAGGGATTTGTATTCTCCTTTCTGTCATATTAGTCACCCTCTGTCTGTTTTTCATATTCCCCACACTTACTTTTTTTATACATATTATCTTTTCTTTTCCTCTTTGTCTTTTTTGAGTATTGGTTTTAAAAATTATTCTGTTTACTATCAGTATAGTGAGACCTCGAAGTGAATATAAACAAAATTATTCAATCTACCATGTTTAATAAGTATAACTTGTCAAAAATAAGTCAGGAAAGTAAAAACAAATGATTTTGGTTTAAGCAGATCTCAGTTCAAGTACTAGGTTAGTCTCATGCTAATGGGGTTAAAAAGATAGCTTATGAGTTTTTCTTCACTCACTGGTTTCTCCACAGGAAAACATGCATGATAACATCTACTTCATGGGTCTTATAAGAGAAGAGGTATCTATGGTGTTCCTAGCTTGCTTCTTTGTGGGTAATCATCACTACCACTATTGTCCTTGTCATCATCGTCTTCCTCCTTATCATCTAGAATCCAGATAATATTATATGGCCTAAAGTGTCTTGGATCAGTGTTTAAAATTTTCCACATACTTAATAATTTCATGAAGTTTTCAAATATATATATATATATATATATATATATATTAGCTTTATTTATTTATGTATTTTTTTAATGTGACGCTGAGGATCAAACCCAGTGACTCGCACATGCTAGGTGAGGGTTCTAGTGCTGATCCACAATCCCAGCCCAGTTTCTTTTTTCAATGAAAAAGAATTTGCTTTGGAAAGACCATGAATGACAATATTGGGGTATATTCAGTTGGAAACACAAATGGGAAAGCTGAATTGAATTTTGAAAGTTGGATGGAATAAAATGATAGTTGATAAAGTGTTCATTAAGTTCTAGTGGAATAAGTAGACTTTGCATCTTTAGAAAGGAGATACATAAGGCATCTTTTCTTACATATGATACTGGAGGAGGAATTCAAGATATAAAATATATATATATTTAAAACCCATATATATATATATATATATATATATATATATATATATAATCTCTATTCTTCAGATAATTGCAATTTTCAAATTTGAGTTTTCTTCTTTTCAGTCTTGTGTTTTTTATTTTTTTTTTGTTTTGCTTTTAATATTATGTCTTTATGGCCATCATTTCCTCCCTGTTTAATATAACTTGCTTGTATTCATGGGTAATGTTGTCTTCAGCATGAATAAATCATTTATAAAATAATGAGCACTTCCTCATCATTTCAAATTAACCACATGCATATTAAATTGAAAGTTAAACCAAGTTGACATCTTGGTGAACCAGTAACACCAGAGTAGAATCTGATTTGCACAAATGATGAGAACTCAGGAATATAAAAAAAAAAAAACTATTGAAATCATTAGGAAACAGAAGAAGTAAATATAGATTTTTGACTCATAAATAATTAAAGCTCACTACTTAATATTTAATGTGAATATCAACATATTAAATTGTGACTAGTGTTTAAAGCAAAACACTTTTTATTTGTACATTTATTTCCAGAAGATAAGAGTCTTCCAGTCTTCATGTACTTTGTCAATATTATCTCTGTATAGAGAGCACTTTATTCAGGGAAGATTATTATTTTGAATGGAAGATTATCCAATTGTTATGGTTTGGATGTGAGGTGTCTCCCAAAAAGCTCACACATGAGACAATGTAAGAAAATTCAGAAGAGAAATGATTGTTAGAGTCTTAGCCAATTAGTGAATTAATCTCCTGATAGGGATTAACTGAGTTGTAACTGAAGCCAGAGGGTGTGTCCAAAGGAGGTAGGAATTGGAGGCTTGGCTTTCGGGTATGTATTTGTATCCTATAAGTGGAGCCCCCTCTGTTTTCTGATTACCATGTGAACTGCTTCCTTCATCCACACTCTTCTGCCATGATAACCTGCCTTACTTAAAACCCCAAGGAATGGAGACTACTATCTATGGATTGAGACCTCTGAAACTATGAGCCCCCTAATAAACTTTGCTTCCTTTATAATTGGTTGAGTCTTTCAGACACAGCAGTGAAAAAGCTGACTAAAACACTGATTAAAATGAATTAAATATTTTTCAGAGTGGCTGTTTTGCACACATATCTGGTTAGCAGATTTGGAATTCATGTGATTTTAAAGTGATTAGTAAGTTATCAATGTAGTTTGTAATCATTCCAAAAAAGGATGTTTGTAACATTAAAATTGCTGAAGCACAAATATTTATCACTGGTCCAATAAGATTTTATGTACCCTGTAACTGCAATGTTATATATTTTATGCTTCTTCCATCTTTGGTGTAATATACACAAAGTTTTTTTTTTTTAATTTCACAATCAGTAGACATCTCTCTATACAATAATTTATTAGAGCCTCATGTGTATTAGATGTTTACAATGATCATTATTTTCCCTGTAGGTAGTAATAAAAGTTCAGATAACCTGAACCCACATTGTTTATATTTTGAAATTGCTTTAGTCTATGCTATAATTATCTTTAATTTCCTTAGATCTATCATATTTATAAACTTCTCTGATCTATTTGCTTTGAAAAATGCTATTAATGCATCTATTGCTTATATAGCATCATGAATATTAAGGTTAAGTTCAGAACAGGGTGTATTTTCTTAAGTTGAAAAAAAAAGGGGGGAGAACCTTGTATGGTGGAACCTGCCTTTAATTCTAGACACTCATGAGGCTAAGGCAGAAAGATTCCAAGTTCAAGGACAGTTTGGGCAACTTAGTGAGCTCCTACCTCAAAAAAATAAAATAAAATAAAATAAAATTAAAGTTTACAAATGAGGCCATGAATATAACTCAGTGGTAGAGGCTCCCTGGGTTCAATCTTCACTCCCCATGTTTCAAAAAAAAAAAAAAAAACAAAAAAAAAAAAACAAAAAAAAACATTAAGAATTCTGTCTTAGTCCTTAATTTTGTGTGATTGGGTAAAGGGAGAAAAGAGTAAAAGGAGATTTTTCCCCCTTTTTGGTTGCTTGAAATACAATATGGCTTATCAAATATCTGATAAATGCTTATTCATATACCCAATACAGACATATTTTGACTATAACACCATAAACATAGCATTATGGTTTAGATATTAGATGTCCAACAAAAGCTCATGTGTGATATAAGAAGGTTTAGAGGCAAAATGATTTAATTATGAGAGCTTTAACCTAATCAGTTTATTAATCTCCAGGTAGGGATTAACTGAATGGTAACTGAAGGCAAGTAGGGTGTGGCTGGAGGAGATGGGTTTCCAGGGGCATGCCTTTGGGGTATATATTTTGTGTCTGGTGTAAGGAGTCTCTCACTTTCTGCTTCCTGATCATCATGTGAGCCCCTTCCCTCTACCACACTCTTTCGCCATGATGTTCTGCCTCACTTTGAGCCACATGGAATGGAGCCACTGTCTATGGACTGAGACCTCTGAAACCTTAAGTCCCCAAATAAATTTTTCCTCATATAAAATTATTTCTGTCAGATCTTTTTAGTCATAGTAATGAAAAAGCTGACAAAAACACATAATAAGTAAAATGAATTTTGTGACAAACAGGGTTACTCTGTAAAAGCAGCTGGATGAATAACCTAGATTTAAAAATTCTACTCCAGTTTTGTCACTGACCTGTTTTGTGAGTTTAAGTAACTTATTCCATTCATTTTTGTTCTAAAATAGGGATTGCTACATTGACTCAACTAATAGTTTTGTGAGAGAAAATAAATTTTGGCTACTTGTGTGAAGCAAGTAGCAAAGATTGCTGCTGAAGCAGTTCATAGCCTCAGAACATGTAGAGGTGATAGTGCATTTTTCATTTTCTTATATTTGGTTAGTAGTATGTTTAACATAAAGTGTTGGCCATATAATCTAAAAGCAATCACCCCAGAAGCCTGCCTGGTTTAGGGGAGAGAGTATCCAAATCTTCTTGGGAGATGTCATTGTATAAGGTCAAATGTTTCTCGGGAAAAATATTTCCTGATTTGAAAAGGGTGCATAAGCATTCTTCTTAGTCATCTGGTTATTATGCAGATCATACTACTCTGAAGACCAGGAAGGTCATTTGGAAAATATGAAGTGTTATACATATGTAAGATAGTTCTATGAGTGTTTCAGAATCAAAATATACCATAGGTAAATTATTGCAGACATCCAGAAAACTGCAGTGATTCCCACTTCAATAGTATTTATACCTTTAATTCTTTTTGAATTAAAATAATTTCCCTTCTGCTAGGAGTCTTAACAAAATATGTGAATGCCCAGATCACGATCTTGAAAACTTGTAAGTTGACTTGTCATTATCCTTCATTTTTCTTTCAAGTTTCCTTAGAAAATAATATCTACACTTTTTTTTCTTTCTCAATATTCACACTTTTTTTTCTTGTCAGCAGTGTTTTAGTTTCCTAAATTCAAATAAAACCATTCAGTGGTTACAAAGTTTAGTCACCACACTTGATGACTTCTTTCATTTCTTATTCTCATTTGAACTGTCTACTATATTTCACTTTGTTGATTGTTCTCTATTTCCTGAAATTGTTGTTTCCTTGCTTTCTTTAAAATGGTCTCTGCTGATATTCCAATGATTTATTTTGTCACTTCTTGCTTTCCTAAGCATTTCAGGCTCACGAACCCTGCCCACAAAGCATGGTTATTACTCAAAGTTCTGTCTTCAGCCTTTCCCCCTTTTCTCCCTTACCTATTTTTCTTTAATTATTAAATTCTTATTTATGTCTTAAATTATCATTTTAATGAGGATAAATCAAAGTTGTATTTCTATCCTGAATCTCTACTATTTTTCCACTGTTTCTTTCTATATTTGTATAGATACTTCTGACATTGGTTACATCAATATGCTTGATGTATCTCACCTTTATGATCTGGCTTATTTTCTATTTGGTCTCAGCCATATCCATATCTTTTCATAATAAAACACTAAAAATGCAATTGTTGTACTTTTTTGGCTTCTAATTTTATTTTTTATGCATTAAATTTGAAAGACTGTGAATTAGTAACTAAGTAAGAATGTACTGAACTTTAAGTAGGTTGTAAGTTACTAAGTTGTAAAAAATTAATACTAATATCACTAACAGTTGAAATCCTATATTTAATTTTGTTTATTTCTCTTGGATTGAGTTCAGCTTCAGCATGAAGGTTGATTTCTATTTCTATGTTTTTTTTTTTTGAGAAGAGGGCAAGAGAGTTATTTATATACAGAGAGTCAAAACTTAATCCAGATCAGTAGTTCATTTTGTTACCTACATTTTTCTTTTCTCCAGTTTCTTAATATAGAAAGCAGATTTATGTTCTATCATTCAAACACACTGATTGAATGCTTATAGAATTCAAAAACTTTACTAAATACTATGAAAGATACAAAAAATCAGGCAATTTTTATGCCAAAGAATTTGGCATCTTGATATAAATTATGTGTAAGGATATGTGTAAAAAAATTTTATAATTCTGAAGTGAAGTAAGTGTCTTGAGAGAAGAAGAGATAAGGTGCTATGTAGATTTTATGATATGTAATAAAATATATGTGGCTTAGTGTTTACACCCATTTGCAGGCTGCAACTTTATTTTTCTTAGATGTCCACAGCTTTTTATAATGAGAAGCTGAGCAATGTAGTGTTTATTAGGCTCCTGGACTCTTAGAGTCTGACTGCCTAGGTCAGACCTACTATCAGTTATTTACTAGCTATATGCTCTTTGCCAGTAACTTCTTATACCCCAGTTTATTCATCTGTAAATTGGGAGCAATAATAATAGCACTAATTAACATACTTTTGATGAAATTAAATTAAATATTTTTAAAGCTTCATAAAAAGTATTAGTCACTTATCTGAATTATAAAAGTTAGCATGTGGAGATAGCTCAATTTCTTAATGGTTTTACTATTTTACTTGAACTGGATTGAGAATAATGTAAATTTGAGACTCAAGCTTTCTTTTCTACTTCTGGGGACTGGAAATTGAACCCAGGGGTCTTTACCACTTAACTGCATTGCAAGACCTTTTTATTTTATTTAAGACAGGGTCTCATTAAGTTTCTGAGGGTTTTGCCAAGATGCTGAAGTTGGCCTTAAACTTGAGATCCTCTCACTTTAGCCTCCAAAGTTTTTAAGACATGTGCCACTGGGTCTGCTTCAGTTTTACTTTCTTCTATATCTTTAGGATATTCCCAGCTAAAAGTCTGAGAGGAGGCAATGATAAAAAGATTTGGTCATAAAATCAGATAGCTATTAAACATATTTCTTAAAAAATTATGGGTACACAATTATATACTCTGTGAAATTTTCATAATACATAGTTCTTTTGGTTTTTAAAGGGTCTACTTCAGGTCAAAGGATTTTCTATTTTAAGAATCATAAAGAAGATAATTTTCAACTGTCTTCAAGTATTTTTCCTGATGTATGCTGTCTACCTTTCACGGTAGAGTGCAGGAACAGGCTTAGTTAATAATAATATTAGTGTGTTTATATACTCACCTTTGCTTCAGACTTCTTCAACTATAATGGGTGTTAACCATTCAAAGTTTTGAACTTAATTCCCCAGACATCCTTTTCTTTGATTATTTATCAAATTAGAATCTGTGCATTTTTTTATTAATAATATCTCTGCAGCATTCATCTTTAATATTGCTTCAAGTATAATAGAACTAAGCTTTATTAGACTTAGGAGAATTCAGCAAAATTTTCCAAGTTTTTATTTTGTATACTTACACAAAAGCTGACTTTAATTTTACTGTTTGAATAAATCATTCTCAGAACTTGTAGGATAAGATATGACCATCTTTTGTTGTTGTCTACTACAGTTTGAGATTAATGTTTTAACATCATTTGCACTGGTATATTAACATAATGGAGGAGATTTTTGGTAACTAATTTTTCAGTTATGAAAAATTTGAATTTAAAAATATTCTGTTGTGTTTGACACTGTTGTCATTATTACATAAAAAATGAAGAAAGTATTGGTGATTATAAAGTTTAACTACATAGTTTGTTTTAAAAAAGAAGATAGCTGATAGGAGAGATGTAGTAAATGTACTTAGAGATGACACAAGGAAGTTTGATTTGCAAAATCGATTGATATATGCTAATGAAATCAAACAGCAAATGGAATTATAATTTTGTTTGCTACTTTTCACTGTCACTGATTTTAGTTATTAGTTGAAACAGGTAGAATGTATGATGATTTTTAAAAGCTATGTTTAATTATTTTAATATTGATTGTATTATTTAAATGAAAAACGCTTGATATTCTGTAAACATTTCTAAGATTTATCTTCCATTTTTAAACCTATATATAGATTATAATTCTAAACCACATTCATAAAAGACTTTTCAAACACCTCTCAGATGTTCAAATATACTTACTTATAAAAATTGATGCCTTTTTTATACAAGAGAAAATTGAATATAAATATTATATACATATTATATAAATGATATGCCTAAGATATAAATTATAATTAAAATTATAAATTCAAATTATAGTTATAAATTTATACCTAAGTTAAAATCTAGAATAATTTAAATAATTTAAGAGTTAATTTAATAAAATATTTCTTTAAAAATACCATAATTTTGTAAAAAAAATTATTACTATTTTGTATCTTGCTTTGTTATATACTAGTAGAATGGACTCTATTTTTAAGTGGAAACAAAGTGAAGATAGATTAGTTATTAAAATCTAGGAGGAAAGATGGTGATTTAAGGTGGCAGATAAGAGGAAGGCAACATTCCTAGTTGCTCCAGACTTGGGATGCAAATAGTAGGAAAAATGTTTCTCAGTGAAGTAGGAGAAAGACGGATTTTATTAAAATCTAATATTGGACAGTTAGAGCATCTTAGAGACTCAGGAATTTGGGTACCTTAAACAAAGAAGAAAGAGTACATTGAAATGAAGCTGGTGTGGCAGCAATAGCAACAGCAGAAGACACACTGGTTCACCATGGAGGGGAAGGATTACATAGTAACACAATAGATAGATTTGGTACAGAAAAATTTGACACCAGAAAAGTAGCCTGAATTTAGCTGATTGAGAGGATGCACTGTGAGCTGGCTATTGGAAAGTATTCTGTTTCCCAACTGGCCACAGAGAGCTTAGGCAGAGGTGGCCACATTGCACTTGCCTTGGTGAGAGCCTAGAAATCATAGCAAACATGTCATCACTGTCCCAGCAAGTGCCTACCATGTAGGCTAGGGTGTACTAGGCAGAACATAAGTGAAACAGGCTCAGAGAAAATAGTACTCAGGAAGATTCAAGTTGGAAAAGTAAATGAGAGCCAAACTCTCTTTTCCTTTGGGTCTGCTCACTCGTGTGACCAAATAAAGGGGGTCCAGAATCTGAACAGGTGGTGTGAAGATACTCAGAGAGTAAGCCTGGGAAGGCTGTGCTTGTGGGCAGCAGAGTGTATGGGGAATTGGCTTCCCTGTCCTATGAGAAAAATTCTTGGAAGGCTCCTGATATCTAGACTTCTAACAGACATTGGAGATTGCTAAACTCTAGTGTATATTGATCTAATCTCTGCAGTGTAGGTACGACCAAAGCCCGTGAGGCCTGATTAGACCTAAGCCTCACCAGCCTCTGCTGCTGAACTACACTTAGCCAAGAGACAGTGCTCCTTGCTGCACAGACAAATTAATGACATTCAAAATTCAGCTATACTTTAGTACAAAGACTGTAATAAAACTAATGACCAGGCCTCAAGTAGAAATTGTTAGAGATAGGCCCTCAAGTCCCACTCACAGACATCTACTGCTACAGAATTCTTTATCTCATATTTCATTCATCTCAATATCTTTGAGATTAGTTGCTGGTGAATTATAACATGTAGGAAGTTTTAGGTTGCCTCGTTTTTTCATGTTTCTTGATTTCCTGTTTTGGGTTTTATGCATCTGTTATAAAAGATTGCTACTACACTCTTATGTGCAAAAATCATAGAGAACTCACATACCTTCAAGGAGTCTCAATCTAGATAAATCTGAGACACTGTGGCAAGTAAAACTTATGCCCTAGTAAGGCCTACACATAAGAATGTGTTCCAAAGAAAATAATTGTCAACCAAGATTGCTATATCCAACAAACATATTCTTCAAAATTGAAGGGAAAATAAAAAATTTCAAGATAAGCATAAACTAAAATTAATTATGACTAAACTAGCACTACAAAACTTAAACAATCAAACAACAACAAAAAATCCCTAGAGTTTACTAATGAATGAATCTCATTAGAAGAATTGCTAAGCAAATGAGAAAGAGGACCAAATTAAATATTATACATAAATCAGAATGTCAGGAATAAATAAACACCTCTCTATCATAACATTGAATGTAAATGGTCTTAACTCTCCAATTAAAAGACACAGGCTGGCAGAATGTATTTAAAAACAAGACCCAACTATATGTTATTTGCAAGAGACCCACTTTATAGTCACAGCCTGACAGTGAACAGGTGGTATTTGATATACCATGTGAATGAATTGAGCCTAAAAAGGAGCAGGGGTAGTGGCTCTGATGTCTGATAAAGCAGAGTTCGAATCAAAATTAATTAGAAGAGACAAGGAAGGTCACTTCATGCTCTAAAGGGAACAATCCAACAAGAAGATATAAAAATAATATATACTTATATCCCTAACATGGGTGCAACTAATTACATAAAACAGACACTACTCAAATTGAAGCCTCAGGTAAACCATGGATACTGAGTAACATACTTCTACCACCATTAGATAGGTTATCAAGACATAAACTTTGTAAAAACTCTTTAGACCTGACAAATATATAATTAAAATGGATTTACCAAATATTTGTAGAATATTTTATCCAACAAGATTGGAATACACTTTATTTTCAGTGGCTCATGGCATTGTCTCCAAAATAGACCACATTTTAAGCCACAAAAAAACTATTAACAGACACAAAAATTGATATAATTACTTGTATTTTATCAGATCATAATAAAATAAAAATTGAAATTGACATAATAAAATCATTCAGAAAATATATAAATACATGGAGGTTGAACAATACACTTTTTAATGATGAGTGGATGAATAAATAAAAGGAGAAATTTTTAAAAAATTTCTTAGACTCAAATGAGTATAGTGATACAAAATACCAGAATTTATGGGACTCTATGAAGACATTTCTAAGAGGAAATTTTATAGCTATGAGTGCCTAGGTAAGGTTAGAAAGATCCCCCCCCCAAACAACCTAATGATCCATCTCCAGGCTGTTGAAGAAGAAGAACAAACCAATTTCAACTATCTGACTATCTTTGCCTATAAAGTGGTTCTCTTGCAAATAACATATAGTATAAAGAAAGAAATAATTAAGATCAGAGCCAAAATAAATTAATTTGACAATAAAAAATACAAAGGAACAACAGAACAAAGCGTTTGTTGTTTGAAGAGAAAAACAAGATTGACCTGGCCTTAGCCAAGTTAACCAAAATAAAAGAGAGAGACCTAAATTAATTAGAGTCAAAGAAGTAGAAATTACTTCAGACATAACAGAAATTCAGTGGATCATTGGGAACTCTTTTGAAAACTCATGCTCTATTAATCTGGAAAACCTAGAAGAAATGACACATACCATATTAAATAAATAAATAAATAAACAAACAAACAAATAAATAAATAAATCTAAAGGACATAGAAAATCTAAACAGATCAATAACTTGAAATGAGAAAGAAGTAGAAAAAGGCTTTCAACAAAGAAAAATCAGGACCAGATGGATTCTCAATTGAATTCTACCAGACCTTTAAAAAACAACTAATACCAATACTTTTTAAATTATTCCATAAAATAGAAATGGATGGAAAACTTCTAA
Organism: Ictidomys tridecemlineatus; assembly: GCF_052094955.1. NCBI lineage: Eukaryota > Metazoa > Chordata > Mammalia > Rodentia > Sciuridae > Ictidomys > Ictidomys tridecemlineatus. Next base: position 114,267,455 of record NC_135482.1, read on the forward strand.
ATTCATGCTAGGAAGCCAGTATCACACTTATACCAAAACCAGATAGAGGCACATCAAGGAAAGACCAATATTACTGATGAACTTATATGCAAAAATACTTAGCAAATTGTGTTTAACAACATATTAAGTAGATTGTCCATCTCTACCATGTTTGTTCTATTCCAGATATGCAAGCATGGTTTAACATATGAAAATCAATAAATGTAATCAATCATATAAATAGAATTAAGGACAAAAATCAATTTGTCATCTCAATAGATGCAGAGAAGCCTTTCAACAAAATTCAGCACCCATTCTTAAAAAAAGAAATTGAAAAAAATTGAGCTAAAAGGAACCTATCTCAGTATAAATGCTAAATCTATAAAACCCAAAGTCAACCTCATAGTGAATGGGGAAAAACTGAAAGCATTTCTTTTAAATCTCTAATAAAATAAGAATGTCTACTCTCACCTTTCTTATTTAATAGAGCACTAGAAATTCTAGCCTGAGCAATTAGGCAAAATAAGGAAATAAAAGGGATAAAAAAGGAAAGAAAGAAGTCAAACAATCACTATTTGCAGATTATTTGATCCTATACCTATAAGACTGCTAGAGGTAATAAAAAATGGTTACAAAATAAACATAATAAAATCAATAATTTTCCTATATACCAACAACTAATTTGTGAAAAAGAAATCAGAAAAACAATTTCACTCAGAGTAGCCTCCAAACAAAACAATCACAACCTACTACTAAATCTAACCAAGTAGGTGAAAGACTTCTAAAATGAGAACAATAACACAGAAGAAAAAAAATGAAGAAGACCTCAAAAAAAAAAAAAAAGTGGAAAGACCTCCTATTTTCATGGATAGGCAGGATTAAAATTATTAAGATGGTCATAATACTAAAAGAAATGCACAGAGTCAATGCAATCCCCATTAAAATACCAATGAAATTCTTTGTAGAACTAAACAAAACAGTTCTAAAATTCATGTGGAAGACAAAAGACCCAGAATAGACAAAGCAGTTCTTATCCACAAAAAATATACTGAAGGCATCATAATCCCTGACTTCAAATTATACTACAGAGCTAGAGTAACAAAAACTGTATTGTACTGGCATAAAAACAGACAATAGACAAATGGCATACAGAAAACACAGAGACTAACTCACAATGTATTTGAAAAAAGTGCCAAAATGTATGCATCAGTGAGAAGACAGACTTTTTTTTTTTATTTTAAACAATGGTGCTTGGAAAACTGGCTATCCATATATAGAAGAGTGAAACTGGATCCTTATCTTTTACCCTGCACAAAGGTCAACTCAAAAATAGATGAAGTCCTAAGAATTAGACCAGAAACTGTGCAACTCCTGAAGGAAAATGTAGGGTTAACATTCCAGCAAATACATATAGACAAAGATTTTTTCAATAGGACCCCTAAAGCTCAGGAAATAATGCCAAAAGTTAATAAATGGAATGGCAGCAGATTAATAGCTTTTAACAGCAAAGAAAGCAATTAGGAATGAGAAGAGGAAACCTGAAGAATTGGAGAAAATCTTTGTTAGCTATACTTATGAGAGGATTAATATCTGTAATATATGATGAACTCAAATCATTTAACACCACAAAACCAAATAACACTATTAATAAATGGGCAAATGAATTACACAGACATTTCTCAAAAGATGAAATACAAATGGCCAGAAACACATGAGAAAATGTTTAACATTATTAGCAATTAGGGTAACGCAAATCAAAACTACACTGACATTTTATCCCCCACCAGTTAGTATGGCAGTCATTAAGAATACAAATAATAAGAAATGCTGGAAATATTTGGAGAAAAATGAACAATTTTATACCATTGGTAGAATTATAAATGAGTCTAATCATTATAGAATTTAGTCTGGAGTTTTCTCAAAAGACTAGGTGTGAAAACACCATATAACTAGATATACCATTCCTTGGTATTTATCCTAAATAATTAAAGTCATCTTACTACATTGATATATGCATATCCATGTTTATGGGACAGCACAGTTTACAACAGCCAAACTCTGAAACCAGGCTACATGGTCGTTAATCGATGAATGGATAAAGAAAATGTGATGTATTTACACATGGAGTTTTATTAAAAATCAATTGTGTCATTGGTAGGAAAATGGAAGAAACTGGAGACCTTAATGTTAAGTGAAGCAATTCAAAATCAGAAGGTCAAGGAGTTGTATGTTTTCTCTGATATGTGGAAGCTAGAGAGGAAAAAAAAAGTTGGGTGTGAGAGGAATGTGATAAAAATCAAAGGAAAGGAAACAGGGGTGGGAAGGTGGGGAGGGTAGGGAAATACTGAGGAGTGATATTGGTTGAATTACTTTGTGTATTGTATGCATGTACAAATATGTGACAACAAATCCCATCATTATGTACAACTAAAACACATTTTTCAAGAAAGGATGAGAAAATATAAAAGTATGCTCATTTTTCATATGGCAGTTCTTAGTGACTTAATATAGGTGAAAATTATGTTACTTAGGTAAAAATCATGTAATTGTGTCACAAATGAGTCTAAATGCTAACTGTGACTACTATGTTTTTTCATCTCAACTGAATTCACCTACAATAGAATAGTAAGATGAAAACGAAGCTCTCATAGTTGTTTACCACAGCTTATACTGGTGGAATTGCAGCCATGTACTCAACTATTTTATTGTAGGCATGAATTGATGCAAATATTGTGTTACATCTACAAATTAACCAGTAATATGGTTACGCCTGGATGGATAGATTCACAGAGAAGAATATCAGGGCTTATACTCTAGATTATTTCATGCTTTTAATCACTGTATATCTACATTTTTCTAGTTCTTATTTAAAAACTTGAATAAGATGAGCCCCTTAACTTGAGGCGGTTGGAGCCTATGGGAGTTAAAGTATCTAAACAAACAATTATCTTCCATTAGGACAAAGGAATGAGAAAAATCAATTTCACACAATCATCAGCAAGGGATGTGATAATATCTGGGCTAAGAGAAACAACTTTAAGTGTGAGAATAACGCTGATATTATCTGTGTGTGTGTGTGTGTGTGTGTGTGTGTGTGTGTGTGCTTGTGTGCGTGTGAACGCACGCACACACACAATGGCACAAGGGTGGAAGTTACCTTCTTTTAAAAGATTGTGTGAAGTAACTGAAAGCCCATAAAGCATACAGTGCATTATAAGGAGGGAAGAATGTATGGGTGAAGTTTTTTAGTAGGTATGACAGTGAACGTATTGATAAGCCAAAAACAGATTTTTGGAAGAGACTGCACACATATTTGAATGATGAGTTGTTGAAACTTCATCTTGTATGAAATGAAAATCCAGAGAAGTTTTAATTTGGAAAATTACATGATTATGTTTAGTTTGTACTTAGAAAGTTAAATGTAATGTAAGAGTGGAGGTATAGGAGACAAATAGAAGAAGGAGAGTAAGAAGATAAACTGAAAGGGGATTACTCAAATAATATGAAGGATTATGCAAGTTGGCATTAAGGAAGTTATACATGGAATTGAGAAATTAAACACATGGAGGTGACACGTAGCATAGTACTTCAACCTGCTAGATAAATATCTTGTTTTCAATTTACCAGTCAATTACATCTGTTTCATGTATATACAGTTCTCTAAAAATGGCCATTTTCTAATTTGCCTGACAAACCTTCAGTAATAAAATAGGTTCTCACTCTAAATAGCTTTGATAAAGTAGACCTAAAATAATGATGAATGGGAAAAGAATGTTTCTATTTGATGCTATCTTACAGTAACTATTAAGCCACTAAAGTCTTCTGGAGATTTTTTTAGATAAGAGATTATTTGGAACACTAAAAAATCTAACCTCATGTTTTGGAGCAGGAACTTGTTATTTTACCAGGTTCTAAATACAAAAATTAAAATAACCTAAGTATTATTAAGCTAATATTTGCCCTGCTGTTATTCAGCTGGCAAAATCAGAAAATCCCCAGGAAAGGATGAAATTGTCCTTTGATAGTAAAAAATTATAAGTGAAAATTAATTGTTTGACAGAGAAACAAAAAATAGATTCATTTTCTCCTCTCTGTTGACATGAAACTGACCTTTGGCTAACTGTGCATAGAAAGTTCTAGTCACATTCAGAATGGATTATGGCACACTGAGCTCCTTCCTGACATGTTCTTACATTCAGGAAATCTCAGGGGGCATTCCCTGTGGAGGATGTTGTAATCTCCCACTGGATGCTTTTTTCCTTTTCCTTTCTTCTTTTCTTTGCTTTGAAGAGCTGGACAAGAAAGGTATCAGTTCTGACAGCTGAGTAAACCGACATTCATGAGATCAGAGTTACTCTTTTGAGAGCTAACCAGCAGGGTAAACAGTTTGCTGTAACTTTAATAAATGACACTAAAAGAAACAGTATTGGTTAATCTCCATATATTTTATTTTTCATACACAGCCAGTAGTCACTGAACTCTCTTTATCGTGCAATTAGTTTTTCTAATATATTTTGCTCTTTCTCTCCATTAAGAGCTCATCCTCTCTAGGTACTTATAAAGCAGCACTAAAATTTGATGCTGTTATTGGAAATATTTTGTTGATAAAAGATGTTTGAAGAAAAGATGCTCACAAAATTGAAGAAATTAAGTTGTTAAGGACACTTCTCCACAGAAAGTAGAGTTCTCTGTAACTGAAAGACTACACAGTGGAATTTCTATTTCCATAGTGAGAGCGTCTTGGTAATACCAGATTATACAACTTTAGAAATACAGACTTAAATGAATAAATGGCATTGTTGACTATGCTGTGGTACAGAATGCAAGCTCTCTAGGGAGTGCCCAGTGTCCTACATAATATATCAAAGGAAAGGATTAAAAATAAATTAGGACAACACTGTGCTTCTATTTTATTCTTATACTAAGGGCCTTAGAACCAGAGAGAAAAGGTTGTTTCTTGCATTCTATTTTCAACAAAGTTTCTGTAAGAAAGCTGGATGAACCCAACATGTAGGAGAAACGTCTTCAAAGAAACATATTTTAATTTTTAAGCATTTAAATTTCACCCAAAGGTTGAATTTAGTTACATCCAAGATCATATCAGCAGGGAAGTGCCCTGCTTGAAGCTGTGAAAGTTTTTGGGTGATCTTGGATGCTTCAAATACTGTCAGGTGTGTGGAAGTGTTATCTTTGCTTTAAATTAAAAGTACCCTCCAATGTGAACATTTGGGGATATCCTCTGAAGCAATCACAGTACTACTGCTATAATCTTCAGTGTTGTGAGTGGACTGGGCATCTTCTGATTACAGAATTCAACACAGTAATTATGAAAAGTAATATTAGCTTTTTTACAATGCCACAAAATTCTGTAAACTGGTTGATGTTCATTAAAAGATGAGAAAATTAGAAAAATTTCCCACTATGATACTTCTTTTCTCAATCTTTTGGTGTTTTCAAATATGTGGATGATATCTTGATTACATTATTATGATTTTTCTCTTTTTGTCTTTTAGTGTGATGGGCCTTCTATCTAGCTAAAAGGAAGCTTCCATTGATTTCAGAGAGTTGGGTAGGAAATTGTTGATTTTATGGCAGTATGCAAAAATTGAGATACTAGAGTTAACATTTAAAACACTAAAAGATAACACTTTCACAAGAAAAGAGATTTTAAAGGAAGACTTTAATGTAGATATTTTCTAAACTTTCTTAACATGCCAATGCCCAAACAATAATGGCTCACACTTTGAAAATTCTGCCTCAGCTTTAGGAAGGACACACGTTCCACCTTCACCAATTGTCTGAATGGATTGTTCCCAACCATAGAAAGAATTACTCCTATATTTACTTTTCATGTAAGATAATACAGTGTTGTAAAATCAGTAGAGAGAGAGAGAGAGTTTGTTCTTTTGATTACAAGACATTTTGAGAGAGAAAGGTGAAGGAATCCAGAAAAGTGAAAATGTGAAGAATCCCTAGTTTCTTACTTTCAGACTTTGTCTTAGACAGGAGGAAATATGACATATAAACTTAAGGGATTACAAAGGCTGGGAACACTTGTCCAGATTTATCTCTGGAACTCTTAAAGGAGGTTGCCTGTATATTGTACCAGGGAGGTGAGGATGGAATCTAGTATTTCTTCATGACCACACCCCCAGTGGGGAGTTCTGAAGGGATACAACTCAACTGCAATGGTGAGAGGATAAGGATTGTTTGCCAAATTCAGGTGTGGGTTGGAGGGTGCAGCAGAGATTCAGGTGAGTTTACAATACCTTCAAGGGTAAGGCCCGATGATTCAAAGTTTAAAAGATGAATGACTTGATAAATCCCACAGAGCCCTGACAGTGAATTCCAGCAGCACATTTGAGCAGGGTAAACAGAAAATAAACAAGGAAGTTCTCTTCAGAGACTGGAAGAGATCAAGGGTATTACAGCTGTGTGCTCTACTCGTGTATTCTGCTCCATGAGAACAATGCAAACCTCATATTCCACTTTGAGCAAGAAGATGGCTAGTGGACAAGAATGTAAATATGGAGCACCTGTCTAGGGGAAAAAAGAGACTCTTTAAAACATTTCTGTGAAGAATTTTGATTTTGAGGAAAGTGAAAAACCAGGAGAGACTGAAATACTGTTACTTGAGAGCTATATGTTTTCTTTCGTGTAGTTTCTGGACAAAGATTGAGCCAGACTTAGAGTATAAAAGAGGTTTACTTTCTGTGCACCTTTCAATATGGTGTAAGAATACTTATAAATCATTCATGTTTCTGTGATGTGGTGGTATTATTTGGGTTTTAAAATCACCATATAATATTATTCTTAGTATAGGGCTTTTTATGGCTTGGATTTGGAATGTCCTCCAAAGTCTCAGATGTTGAAGGCTTGGTTCCCAGTCCAGCAAGGTGGGATGATGAGGAGTCTTACCTCCTCAGTGAATAAAAATCTATTTGATTAAAAATTTGAGTGGACTAATGGAAGGAGGTGGAAAATTTGTAGGAGATTTGTAAATTGTAGGGGTGATTGGAGGAAGTAGGTCACTGGGGGCATGCCTTGGAGTCTGTATCTTGACCTCTCTTTGTTTCTCTCTCTGCTTCCTGGCTGCCATGAACTTTGCCATGATGTTCTGCAACTTATCAGGCCCAAAACAGTGGGCTAACTGATTCTGGATTGAAACCTCTGAAACTATGAGCCAAGAGAAATATTTCCTCCTTTAAGTAGTTCATGTCAGGTATTTTGTTCACAGCAACAAAAAGCTAACACACAGGTGAATAAGTTCATAACTGGAACTTCTGGTTTAAAATTTTGAGAGTTAGCATACATTTGTATTGCTGGGAACAAATTACCACAAATTTAAAGTAGCTTAAAATACAAATTCATTAGCTCAGAGTTCTGTTGATCAGAACTATGCTGGATTCGCTATATTCTTTATGAAGTCTCACAAAGCTCAGATGGAGGTGTCAGCAGTCCTGGGCTCTTTTCTGGAGGCTGTGGGGAAGAGTTTGCTTGTTCAGATCATTGGCAAAATTCAGTTCCTTGTAGGTCTGAGGTCTTTGTTTTCTTTCTGGCTGTCACCCTGGCCCTTATTCTCTGTCTTGAAGCCCCCTGCATTCTTTCTCATGTGGTCCCTGCTGTCCTCAAAAAAGCAATGAAGGGAGGAGAGAGAGAGAGAGAGAGAGAGAGAGAGAGAGAGAGAGAGAGAGAGAGAGAGAGAGAGAGAGAGAAGAGGGGGTAGGGGGAGTGTAGGGGCCAGAAGGACAGTTTTCCTTATGCTTTGAATATAGTTTTTTTTTTCTGCTGTGGGTTAAGAGAAAATTCTGTGCTTTTAAGTTAATAGTAATAATCAAAGTCAATCGATTATTAATATTAATTTAAAATACATAACCCCCTTTATGCTGTCATTTAACATAATCCCAGGCATTACATGCCATAAAATGCACAGAGCCAGTCCAGGGGATCACCTGGGGAGAGAAGGATCATTAAAGTATTTCTCCTGATAATATCAATTTTCTTAAGTACTTTTACAAATAATATCAAACCATAGAATATAGGTATTATTGTCCGAGAAGATAGATAATGGTATTGAGAACGGTTATTATTTAGTGACTTATTGTTCAAGGTATTTCCAAAGAGAGTGGCCATTATATACTGTCTGTCATAAAAGGAAAAAAACAGAAAATCAAAAATCAAGAATAAACTTATTGAGTGTTACAAACTTAAGACATGTCTAAGCAAATTGCAAACAGGGTTTTTCCTCATAAAGCTCACAGACTGCAAAAAAAGACAGATGTGTAGACAAATGATTAAGCACAATTAGCATTGTCCTATGTAGGCATGTGACACATGCTATGGAGGGAGAGAATGGAGTTAATAAAAAATTTATTGAGAAAATCATACTACTTGTTTGCTCAAAGTTTAGAAATTTTTTTTCTATACCTGTTTTATACATGATGAATTAATATTAAAATTTATAAATGTAATTTCAAATTATTTAGTGATATTTCATTAGATGGACAGACCAAATTTTAATTAGTCATTCAATCTATTGTTTGACATTTTTAGTAATTTTGATGTTTATTAAATAAAAAAGGATTTAAGTTTACTTTTTTCCCCATTCTTTAGTTATAAAATTTATTTTAGGGCAGAACTATGGGTATTCAGTGGAGATATGGAAGATAGTGAAAAAGGGAAAATCTAACTTTATATATGTTAAAAATAATTACAAGTCATTATATAGAAGCAGTATGTTAACTTCTAATGTGACAGAATCTGTAGTTTCAGTAATTAAATAATTTTTTAAGCTGAAACATTCATTTCTTAGGATATTAAAATAACTTTCTTCAAAATTAGTTTTCTCACTGTTGCAGACTGCATTAGTTAGGGTTTCTTAGAGAAACAAAATCAATAGTTGAAAGAGAGAGAGAGTTTAAGGAATTGACTGATGAGATTGTAGAGGCTGGCAATTTTAAAATCTATAGTCTGGAAACTCAGGGAAGAATTGCAGATTGCAGTTTTATTTCAAAGGAAGACTGCTGGCAGAATTCCTTCTTTTTTATGGAATCTCAGCTTATTTCTCTGATTGAGTCTGCAAGGCAAACCAATATTATGGAAGATAGTATACTTTCTGATTTGAATATTTGGGGAGCCCGAAATACCTAGGAAGAAACATCTGGAATATAGAAAGTATCTGGATTCCATGATTTAAATTGACCCATAAAACTAACCATCACACAGACTAATTATGATAATTATGAAGTCACTGGCCATGAATATGACAGTTTGAATTCTACACATGGGTTATCTGTGTTCCAGAATTGACCAGAATTAAAGCTTCCTTTCTGAGATTCATAATAATGTAAGATCAGAACAAGTCAGAGGAATATCCAAAAGCATTAGTCATAGTTAAAATAATAGTAGTATAAATGAGATTCACAATTGACCTTCAGGGACAAAAAAATAATTTCACTCTTTTGCCTCTTTAACAGAAAGGCAAAATACCACTTAATGCTTGGATGGAAATCTTTCTATTGATGAATATTTGTATTAAAGTTCATTTTAATAAATTAAAAATTAAATTTGATAATATTTAAAGGAAAGTGGTTTTGTCTTCAATACATGCAATTATCTAAACATATTAATGGAGATCCCAAAGCATAAATGCTTTGCTGCATGTAAATCACTGTGAACTTTCCTTAATAACTAGATGAGGAACATTATAATTAATATACTTTTATATGAAATCATTTGAGAAGCTCTTGAATATAGGTCTATATGTTGCTTTATAAAAATAAATCTCTAGATATAAAGTTTATACCATACATTTATAGAATTTCCAAAAGAATGAGTAGGTAAAAACAGGTAAACTTTGATTTAAATTCTTTTAAATTATTGAAAAAGTCAAAGGATTTTGAGTTATTAAATTTTATCCCTTGTATGTGAATCTCTGGAATGCACATTTAGTATGACAGAATTCAGGAATTTGTTTTTTGTGAACATTTTAAGCACTATTATTAATTAAATATATTACTTAATATATTACTTAAATATATTACTTAATGTATTACTGCTAATAATATTACTGCAAGTAATATTATTAGCAGTAATATTGGTCGTTATTAAATTAGACAAAAGAAGTGTGTTTGAGTTTTGGTGATTTGTTTAGCATTTTAGTCTCATGCATAAAAACATGCATGAGAAAAATGTTTTTAATGGGGAATAGGCATTTTAAACTGATCTCATTTAATATTCAATATTTCTCATTGTAATGGACCTTCAATAAACTTTCCCCAAGTGAATAAAATGCACTTTTAATTCTGATAGGGGACAATAAACTAACAATATCAGGGAATAAACTTCAACATCAGGAATAGATTTATTGGTTGCCTGACCTACCCAAGAACCTAAACCCTGAGTAGATCTTTTCAGGTTCTCTGATTAACTAGACAATCCTAGATGTCCTGGCCTTTGTCTGAGTCAGGTTATAGAGGGCTGTCATATAGAATGTAAATGTTATCAGTCATGCAAAAGGTACTGTGCCTTCATCTAAATAATACTGAAGGGGAAAGAAGATGCCTGGTTAAGAATAAGGATTAAAATCCATCATTCTGTTAATGTAGCCTAAAGAGTACTCCATCAATTCTGTGCTTTTGAAAACTGCAAAAGAATTATATATCAGACAATAATGCTGAAGATTATTACATCTTTTAAATTGTTTTTGGGTTTACATTCTAGAAAGACATTAATAATTTTTTCAAGTTAAAGCAAGGGGAAATTAACATTTATGTTTTATTCTTTATTTCCAAATTATAAATGTTTTTCTGACCTTTAAAATCTAATGAGGGGAAATCAAATGATTATAAAATATTTTCCTTAATTGTTTTGTATTTTGTTGCTTCGTTATGAATCTTCTCTTAACAGCTTAATTATTCCCAGTGTCATTGTAGGGAAAAAAATATCAAGTGGGACACTGAAGGGATGCTGGGGGTTTTCAACAATTTCTGAAAGTAAAAAGATCACACAAGCAGCATTGTTTATTAATATGTTAGAATTTTGACTGCATTATTCACAATACACTAGAGCTACTTCTTTTCATAATGCCTTGGGGGGGGAAACCATTCTTGGAGTGGACAGGGGCAACTTGGAAACTGCTGGTTCATCTGGAGAAATCGTCATTTGGCAGGATGTTGCACTTTTTTTGAGTTTATTGTACTCTAAGTTATCAACAACTCCTCCCTTTTTTGTGGTATTGGGGATAGAATGCTTTACCGCTAAACTATATCTCCAGCTCTTTTTATTTTATTTGAGACAGGGTCTTACTAAATTGCCCAGGCTGGCATTGAACTTCTCATTTTCCTTCCTCAGCCTTCAGAGACAGGATTACAGGTGTGTAAAACATCCCTTTTTAAAGACTAGGGAGATCACAGACATGAATTCTTTATTGGTGTAGTTTGTTGTAGAAACATATTTGTAAATAAAGTCTTGGAAATTATTTCTGCCTAGGGAAATCTGGCTTTTAAAGTAATGCTGAGATAGTTGGGTTGATACTGTCACTTAACATTCATGTTTCTTTGCAAAGTGAGAAAATATATCACATTTTAAAAATACTTTATGGTTGAAAATATATGTATCTGGTGGCATATGAAATGGTGGGAAGGGGACCATTCCTAATCTGCTTCTACTAATTAATATTTTAGTCTGTAATATAAGAATGAACGCAAGTGGGGTTCTGCCAAAATGAGAAGGAAGTCAAAAGAAGCTTTTTCTTCCTTTTATGCTTAAACTACTGTTTATGAGGGAAGTATCCCATCCACATACCTGAACTTAATAACGATAATAATATGAATGTAGGCACAAATTTAAATAATAATCTTACTAATGATAATGGCAGCATTTGCATTTGATATATTCTAGACACCTCTACTAAAGGCTTAATGAATATTACTTTATTTAATTGGGAAAACAGTCTTAGTAAATAGATACTACTATTATTTTCATTTTAGATAAACTAAATTTAATATACCCTTTTCTGGGGATTGAGGGTTCCTATTTAGGAATTTATTCTCTCTGAAACAGAAAGATGTTTTTATTAATTTTATTTATAAAATGTGTTTCTTTTTTTTTTCTTTCCACAATCAAATATTTCATTCATTTGAAATTTCTTCTATATAAGTGTGAGGTAGGATTTTTTTCTGAAATGGACTTATTCCTGGTATCAACACATATTGATGCTTTTTCTCTTTTCTTGCTCCTGCCTGACTGGTTATCCCATGTTCATCCTACATTCCACTATTATATGTTTCTGTCAGCTTCTGGCATATTTAACTTATTGACTTGCTTAGTTTTTGATCTTGTGATTCAATGCCACATGTTCAAACATCATAGCTTTAAATGTGTTTTGATAACAGCAAAGAGAAATTCCCTCAGTTTTTTAAAAAATGTTTAGCATAAGTATTTGTGCTCTCTTATACTTTCACAAACCCTTGGATCTATATTTTGAAATCTTGATAAAATTCAACTGAATATACTTTGTAAATTAATTTTTCATAAATCTATGTCTCTTCATTAAAGTAGTGTTCTTGTTCATGAATACAAGTTTTCTCATTTATGTATGTCTCTAATGTTTACAATAATGTTATACATTTTTGATATGGGTCTTACATATTTTCTATTGAACATATTCTTGGCACCTCATCATTCCTCAACATCTGCTATTAGATGTAATCCTAGACACTTGATTTCTAATGCATATGTTGTATTTGAAAATAATTATGTATTCTAATGTTGCTGATGTACAAACTGCAACTTATTTTAAAAATATTAATTTTATAGCCATCCATCTTGCCAAACTTTATGGTTAGTTTTAATAATTATACTGCAGAATGTTTGGCTTTTTTAAATGTACACAATCAAGTCTTCAGCATAAGATAATTGCTTTATTTACTTGACAATCTTCAAGTGTTCATCTGTTTTTCTTGTCTTACTATTAAGATCCTCTAGAACAGTTTAAAACCTAAGAATTCTTCACCATCAGCAAATATCCAAAATTGATCACACATCACTAATTGCATAGCACCACCTGATCTAAGTCATCTTTATTTCTGCCTGAATTGACTTAATAGCTTCCAAACAGTTTGTCCTGCTTCTGCTTTTGCTTCTACTCCAATATCCACATCCTGTTCCTAATGCCACACCGAGATGATTCCATGACCCTCTAATTGTTTCACATTTAACTTAAAAGTAAAAGCCAAGTCATTACAAGGTATAGAGTGCTCCATTTCCTTAATCCTTCTCCTTTTTTAAACCATTCTTCTTGTTCTTATGATTTGAAGTTCACTTCTAGCTATGATAATTGACATTTCCTATGTCTACTACCATGGTCCCACTTAAAACCTTCCATGTCTGGACTCTTAAGTCATTGCCCAAGGGTTGACTCTGAGAAGAGGGGAGCTTGCTGAGCCCAGAAGTACTGGGGATAAAACTTTTCAAGGGTAATTCTTAACCTCTCAGAAGTGGGAATTTTGTGGATGTGATGAGGAGTCACTAATATGGTTTGGATATGAGGTGTCCTGTGTTAAAGCAGGAATTATGGGAGGTGAAATGATTGGATAGTGAGAGGTGTGACCTAATCAGTCCATGTTAGATAGAATGAACTGATTGGTATTTATAGATAGGTGGGACCTTGTTAGAGGAGGTGGGCCATTGAGGATGTGCTCTGGAGGGGTGTTTCTTTCTTGTGGCCCCTTCCCCAAGTCTTGTTTTCTCTTCCTCGACTTCCAGACCCTGACATGAGCTGAGAAGCTTTTCTCCTCTGGGCCCTTCTTCCATGGTATGCTGCCTCATTTTGAGCTCAGATCAATGGAATCAACCATCTATGGACTGAGACCTCTAAAATAAACTTATCTTCCTCTAAGTTGTTCTTGTTGGGTATTTTGGACACAGTTCACAACAATGATGATCGAATACTCCCATTTCCTTCTGTCTTGCTGGGGAACTCTAAGATGCAGTGAATGCATACCCTTAGCTAATCCATAGCAGTATTGGGCAGCAGTTGCCATTTTGGCAATGCTTATCCTCTCATCCTTAAGGGTCATTCTTTCTCTGTCTTACTTTTGTCTTGCCTGTGCCTCACATCACTTCTTTAAAAATGCTGTGTTTATCCAATCTCTCAGTGATGAGATTAGTTTCAGAAAACCCAAACTAGAATATTCCTTTGGCCATTCTGTCCTCTTTACTATTTTTCAAACATAAAGACATGATACTACCTTAGCACAATTTTTGCCATATATCTGCTTAGTTGACTCCTTCATAACATTCATGTGTTTGCTAAATACTGCTTTCTCTGTGAGGATTAATTGGTCATTTTTTTAATGCTACCACTTGCACCCAAACAACAACAACAACAGCAGCAGCAGCAGCAGCAGCACCAGCAGCAGCAGCAGCACCAGCAGCACTAGCAGCAGCAGCAGCAGCAGCAGCAGCAGCAGCAGCAGCAATTAACTCCATACTTCCAGTAGGAAATGAGGGTCAGGAGACAGATCTAGAAGCAACACTTTATTAGTGGCATAATGATCCAGAAGGATAATTCTCAAAGACTGAGCCTAGAGCACATCAGGGTTTTTACTTTTACACATAAGCAAATTTGGGTAAACTGAGGCAAATGAGTTGGTATAATTCTATTGAAGGGTGCATTCTACATTACTTATATGAGAAAAAGCTTGTTAACAGCCTGGGGACTCAACTTATACAGCTTAGTGACTTTTATTGCACTGAGCATTAAGGATAAATCTATATTGTTTCCTGCTTCTGCTACTGCAGTTCTGTGTTCCAGGTACCTGTTAGCCACTGCAAGCCCCTATGGTTAAATGCCAGTAAGCAAAGCTGTGTTTCAGCATGTAAAATCACAGCCTGTCAGCTCTTAAACTGCAGAAGTTCCCACTCTGTTCTACCACATCCTCTTGCACTCCTCATCTACCCTAGTTTGATAATTTTTCTTCTTTTTTGCAATGTCACTTTTCAAATTCTTGCATATTCATTGTATTTATTGTTTGTTTTCAATTATCCCCTATTAGAATGTAAGTCCCTTGAAAGCCAGGATCTTTGTCCACTTTATTCACTTATTTACCACACATTCCTAGAAAAATACCTGGTATAGCCTTATTTAGTATGTGCTCAGCACATGAATCAGTAAATAAATAAATAGATATGTCTTGTCTCTGGCCTCAAAGGAAAACTATGTTTTTCCATTAAGAAGAATATTCACTCCTCATTGCTATGGTGTGGGTCTGTAATACCAGTGACTAGGAAGGCTGAGGCAAGAGGATCACAAGTTCAAGGCCACCCTTAGCAATTTAATGAGATGCTCAACAACTTAGTGAAGCCCTGTCTCAAAATTTAAATAAGTAAATATGTCTGAGGATGTAGCTCAGTGGTAGTAGTGTCTCTGGATTCAATTACCATTCCCCCCACAAACAAACAAAAACAAACAAACTTAATAACATTTGCTAAAAGGTTTTCATAGCAAACTATTATCACTTTAAGAAAATTTTTTCTAGCTATATTTTCTAGCAATGTTTCTAGCTATGTTTATGGTTTGATGTGTATTTTTTACTGTCCTTGTCTAATTTTCTTTCATTATAAAAGCTGTAGGAATGTTTGCTTTTTATTTTCTGGAATACATTTCATAAAGATGAAATGATAAGTTTTTAGAAAATTTCATAAAATCCTGCCCTAAAACTGTGATGCTTCATGCAATGTGTATGTGTCTGTGTGTGTGTCTGTGTGTGTGTGTGTGTGTGTGTGTGTGTGATTGATGCCTTAGTTTTCTTAACAGCATTAAGTCAATTTTAAAAGTTTTAATTTCTTAAAAATATGCTAACTTTATTTAACCATTCAATTGAATTGGCATTATATTCTTCAGGCTATTTTCTATATTTGTATCCTGTATCCTCTCCCTGTGTTCTCTTTTGTTTTCCTAGATATTTTTTTATTGGTTACTTAATACTTATTTCTTTCAGGAAACTTTACTGTTTCAAATATCAAACTTTTGACTTGACTTTATCCCTGATTCTAGAACTTTTTTCCATTCCTATTTACTACCTTTTCTTCTTTCTATGAATTTATTCTGTTTTATCATCAACATCTAAATTTGATATGTATTTAATTAATTTGTCATCATTTTCTTTTGAAATATAACCAAGTGAAGACCTAAATTGATACTGATTTTATCACATTTTACACAGTACAAACTTAAAAATATTGTTTTATATTTAGAATTTTGAAACAGCTACATCAATTTAATTCTAATTTTTTATTTAGTAGTATGTACTATGATAAAGAAATTGAATAATTCATAACCTCAATTTTTCCATTCATCAAACTCATACTTCAGTGAGAAATAGAAACAAAGTAAAGGGGAAACACTAGGAAATGATATTGGACAAATTCTATTTTTATATTGTGTGCATTTATGAATATGTAATAAAGAATCCCACCATTATGTACATTTATAATGCAGTGACAAAAATATTGAAAAATGAAACGTAAAAATAGAGTATATATTCAATCCTTTGGCATAGGTGCTACAATATAGGGGGTAAAAGGTAGCCTGGGAGCATTGTCAACAAATAATGGCCTTTTCAAATAAAGCAAAGGAAATTAGAAAGAAATTCACTTATTGAGAAGATCTTTAAAATGCTTCAAATGCCAATAAAATGAAAACCAAAAATTCTTTTTATTCAACATGAAAAATTGTGATGGCTAGGGGTAGAGAGGAATTTTTCAGTTATTTCACAAAGTTTGATATATATTGCCTGTGTCATTTAGTCTTAAGTATTTTAGTTTCTACTATGGCTTCTTTGAATAAAGAATTTCTTTGATATGTATCTTTCTTTTTTAAATGTGTATGTGTGCATGTATTGTGTGTGTGTCCTACAAATATGTCATGCAATTATGGACTATCAGGATCCAAGTTCTGTAGGGTGACTTATAAACATCAGACCCAGAAGAGCTTATTGGTTTTTATTCAAAGGTCAGCAGGCTTGAGATGCAGGAAGAAGCTGAAGTCCTTGCTTAGAGGCTGTCCTCCTTTTTTCTTGGCAGGTCAGTCTTTGTGTTCTACTCAAGCCTTCTACTTATTCAAAGAGCTGACCTACATTGGGGACAAAAATCAGTCTACTTATTTAATTAAATGTTAGTGCCATCCAGAAACACTCTTGCAAACACAGCTGGAATAATGTTTGACCAAATATGTGGGCACCCCATGACCCAGTGCAGTAGCACATTAAAATTATCCATCACACTACTGACTTTATTTCACAATAGTTATAGAATATAACCTTTATGACAAGTGTTTGAAATTTGTTGATGACATAATATTTATGGCCAATTTGTGATTATATTTCATGTGGGCTTGAAATCATTGTTTTCTCCATTAGGTACAAAGTTTAAATATATATGTGTGTTTGTGTGTATTTTGAATTTGTATGTGAAAAAAATATAATTCTGAAAAAGGTAGCAAACAAAATACTGTCAGTCATTTTCATCTAAAATTTATCATGGCTAGGAATTTTAGGAACTCAAACCCACAAAAGATAATATTATATTCCTGAGATGCTTTTCAAATATGTTCTGTCCATTAATAAAGTTTTTTTTTTAAAAAAGCAGTTGAGACAGTGTGAGGTGCAGTGACACATGCCTGAAATTCCAGCAGCTCAGAAACCTGACACAGGAAGATCATGAGTTCAAATCCAGCCTCGGCAGTTTAGCACAGAAGGCCCTATGCAACAGCAAGATCCTGTCTCAAAATAAAACATAAAAAGGACTGAGGATATGGCTCAGTTGTAAAATGCTCTGGGTTAAATCCTCATTACCAATAAATCAATAAATAATTTATAAAACCAAACAAACAGTTCAGTATCTGTCATCTACCCATTTATTCAATACTTTATTCATGCTATTTTGTGGGTGGTCATTTTCTTATTCTCAGTCAAGTGTTTTCCCTCCCTACATATGGAGACTTAAATGAGGGGAAAATATTATTATTATCTGCTATCTGAAATTATAGCTATTCCCTGAGGCAAAGAATACAGAATATTCTCCTTGACTGGATGGAGAGTTTGATAACTAAAAGGAAATAGAGGAAAAAGTAAATTCCCAAGTAATTTAAAAAATTTTCTAAATTAGATAGAACTTTTCTTTCAGCTAAGATAAATGAGCCATTTCTACACACAATTTGTTCCTTCTGACTGCAGAATATACCTTTTCAGACTCCCATCCTTTTCAAATTTGCTCTGGATGTCAAAATGAACCAGAATTTACTTATATATATTTTGTGCTAGGAGGGCTGAGGATATAACATAAATTACCAGGAAGCTGTTGGGGGCAGCCTGATGTAAGTCTTGTGTTGTTATCAATAACATCCTCCATACTAATTTCAAAATGCTTTTGCTTTCAGTACCTTGAGACCTTTCTGGAAGACTGTTGTTATAATTTGGATATGTGGTGTTCCCTAAAAGCTCACGTGAGAGACAGTGCAAGAAGGTTTAGAGGAGAAATGATTGAGTGCCAGCCTTAAGCTAATCAGTGAATTAATTCGTGATGAGATTAAATAAGTGGTAACTGGAAACAGGTTGGGTGTGGCTGGAGGAAGTGGTTCACTGGAGGTATGGGTATAGGGTATGCATTTTGTATCTGGAAAGCATATTTTTTTTCTCTTTCCTGCTTTCTGATCATCATGCAAGGTGCTTCCCTCTGCCACCCTCTTCTGTCATGATGTTCTGCTTCATCTCCAGCCCTGAGGAATGTCCAGCCTTCTATGGACTCAGACCTCTGAAACTGTGAGCCCTCAAATAAACTTTGCTGCTCTACAATTGTTCTAGTCAGATCTTTAAGTCACAGTAGTGAAAAAGCTGACTATAACAACTGCCTTACATTTTGGAAGCTTCTTTACCTCCTAAATGATGCTGCTTACCTGGTGTGTGTTGGATGCCCGAGTATGCAAGACCCAGCCCCCTCACCATCCCAGCTCTTGACAGCTGCCAGGCATAATCTGCATTCCATGGTATGTGTGCACAGTCATGTTGAAGCTGCTGCTGTGGCAATTGGTCTCAGATGACTTGTCTGCTTGATCACCTCCTTATCCTTCTTCTTCCCCTATGACTTTATTGGTTTTCCCAATACCATTTCCTTATAAATCATCGGCACGTGGACCCTCAAATCAGGATTTGCTTTAGTTCACTAAGCATAAAGATATTTAACTTTAAAACTGCAAGTAGAAATTTTCTGTAATCTCATTTATAATTTTATGGAGTTTACTCTTCAACTCCCTAGTTGTTAGTTGGGAAGCTTTATTTTCACATTTTAAACACTAGCACAATTTTATGCTTTGTATGTCATTCATAATTTATTAAGTAATAATTCTAATGTGTAGATGATTCATAGCCATCGCATTTCAGAGGGTCATTTTATCTACAGAACTATAGTAATCCAGACTTGACACAAGATATTATTGAGCACTTTCTAGTGCATACTGCAGAGAGAGCATCACTTGTCTCTATTTCATTCTATGTGAGAATGTGAACAATTCTTTTAGACTTTCTGATCCCTTTCAGAATTCCTGAACTGCTGAAATAAATGAACACTCAGCCCTGTTAGTTAGACAGGTCATCAGCTAGACATGTCACTAAAAAGTTATATATTTTTTCTTTTTTAAGTGAATTATTTTATATAGTATATGGGAGATAATTTCTTGCAGAAAAAACAATCAGTTATTTGGTGTTGGCTAAGCTCAGGTATTTATAACTGAAAAATTTGGTGGTTTATTGTAATGAATTCACTCAATCTTTTTGTATAGAATAAATTCCATTCCCCCCATATATTTACATAATATTCATGAAACATGTAGGTCACAAAATATATCTGAGTAAATTATAAATAGTTCAAGGTTGTGAAAGTCATGCTTTATCTGATATTTTATATCATACAGATCTGTTAGTTAGTTTTGAAAAATAACAAGATAATTAGAAAATCTAACATGGTGAAAAATACCAATTATAATGTTAAATTTCAATCCATAAACTTTTTTCAATTTTAAAGTATCTTAAACTAAATATATGCATTATTTATAAAGAAAAATAATATGACCTTAGATCAAAATATTGTTGAATAAATGATTTTTTTGGTATTAGGTAAGATATTAACTATATTTGAATGAATTACTCAGTTATTTCTGTGTTGGTTTAGTAAGCAGAATTCTGAGATATCACACAATATCCCTTATACACATGTAATCTCTTCCCTGTGAATGTACATGAAGTCCATGAATATCACCACATACCATTCTTCTGATTATTTTTTATTGCACAGAAAATTGATTTTCAGGTTGATTTTCCTTCTAGTATTATTAACTCATTGCTGACCTAATTAATCAATTTTTTGAAAAGCATAGCATTTTGTCTCATAGGAGCATACAAAGAAGTCAGCAAGATATACTTCTCTTGGCACTAAAGTTGAAGACATGAGCTGCCATGTTTTGAACTATCTATGAGGATCATGTTTCGAGGAATAATGCAGAGACTATGAGACCTCAGGGTAACCTATAGCTTATAGCCATTATAAGTCTGGGTCCTGTAGCTATTAGGAAAGAAATTTTACCAGGACCCTAGATAGATTAGAAGCAAATTCGTTTTGAGTCAAGTTTCCATTTGAGAATGCTATTTGGCCAACATTTGGATTTCAGTCTGGTGAGATTCTGAACTGAAGACCCAAATAACTCTAAGTAATGACTTACTGTAATTAAGTATGTTCTTTTTAGTTATTATATTTAATGTAATTTGCTGCACAGTGCTATGGACTAAATGTTTATTCCCTGCCTGTAGGAAATTAATATACTGAGATCCTAATGCCCAACGTGATAATAGGAAGTGGGGATTTGTGTACATAGGGTGGAGCCCTCATGAGTGGAATTAGTGCCCTTTAAATCCTTCACCCCTCTACCATGAGAAGACACAGCTAGATGATGGCAGCTAATGCACTAGGAATCAGCCATTCATCAGAATCAGAATCTGACAGCTCTTTGATCCTACAGTTCACAGCTGTTACAACCATGAGCTTTCATCTCTTTTGAATTCATCACTTAACTAAGTCTTCAGCAAGGAGTAAGTGAGTTTCATTTGGTTTATATGTTAAATAAAACATTAGTTATTCTTCAAGATGATATTTTAGAAACACATTTCTGGAAGTTAAAATATGATCTAAAAATTAATTGAAAAAATAGGTCCTAGTCATGTTTAGTGCTTGATTTCTTTTGATTCTACATATGTACATATATGGTCATTAACATATACACAAAAAGGCAAAGGGAAATATTCAGTGGGTTGATGGAACTTAGGTAATTTACATTTTCTACAGTGAATATCATTCCTAGCAGGCTAATCAAACTCTGTCTTACTAGAATTTTATGATTATTTAATGTGAATTCTTGGACATTTTCTTTTCTCTCCTTTTAAAATATTTTGATTACTTTTATTTTCACTGAACCACTAAATGTGTTTGTAACATCTGCCATAAATATCAGAATAATACTAGTAAGGTTTACTCTCAAACCACACATTTAACAGAAAGGCTACAACATGAGTCCCATGGTACATCTGTCATTTACAAATCAATAGTATGGATGTATTAATACCTCAGCAGTGCCTATATAAGCACTGGGAACAAGAGCGAGGCAATGTGTCCTTGTCTAGTTGACATTAAAATACTGTTTATGTACAGTACACATTTCTTTGTACTGTATTTACATAGATTATTGGGGTTTTGAAAGGTCACAATCAGAGCTGTAGACATATGGAACTTCGAATTACATACAGAGGCATTGATGAATTCTTAATTATATTATTAAAAGGTTTACACAAGGTTAGTTTCTACCAAAGAATATATTGTTCTTGGCATACATTAATTTAAAACTTGTATTTTCACTTATCTTTCAGTCTTTTATACCAGATGAGAAATTTCTATGCTCCAGGCTCATGTCTTATAAAAGCTCTGTCTTCCTGAACAATTCTAAGTTTTCCTGTAGTGTATTTGATTTCTTTCTTTACCTAATCAATGATTACCAAGAATTATCACTGGTACAAGATACATGTGTTTTCTGAAAGTATTATGGGAAAACTTTGGGAACACAATGCTAACTGAATAAAATTACTGATTATTTTAAATTGTTGTTGTATTCCTTTAAGTTTCTTATCAGCATTTAGAAATAATCCCAGAAGAGAACCACAGAAGAAACCAAAGTATCAAGTGACTAAAGAAAAATGACTATGCCAATGGAAATTATACAGGGAATAATTATACAGGGAATTTATAGGCCACAAAACTAGTATAATTTCTCCAATCATGGTGACTTTATCCTCTTTTATACTGGTTTCTATGTGTGAGAATAAAGTTTCCTACATTAAGGATAAAATACATTTATTTCCCCAAGGAATATTTTTTTTCTTAGTCTAGAAATCTCATAAATTGGAAAAGCACAGGTAAATAAGTCAGGAAGGAAGTGAGGCCTTTCCAATTAAGCAAATCCTTTGTAACATAAAGATGAATTTTCAAAATTATTTTACACTTTATTAAGCTTTGCTTCATGTCTTTATGAGGATTAAATATAATATTTCAGATAACTAAAAATGTTGGTTTAGTTCAAGAAAGAAATATTAATGAAAAGAAATTATTTGATAATTACCAAAGGATAGACTATATATATTTGTGTTTGTGTGTGTATAAATATATAAAGGATAAACCATATATGTGTGTGTGTGTGTGTGTGTGTGTGTGTGTGTAAAATACAAAGAAAGTTAATATGTGGAAGGAAAGAACAGAGACTAAAAGGCTTTTGAGAAATTGAATAGGATAGAATCTAATGAATAAAAAATATATAGCTTTGTATATAGTTCTAATAATTAACTACTAATCAATTTCAGGAGATTTGATTGGCAAAAATTTGTGTTAATGAGTCTTGAACATGCATTGTTTTTTTCCCTCCATTTGAGCCAACAATCTGAACTCCAAGCTGTGCCAGCTTAAACTACATCAGTATTAGCATGGTCCTTAGATAAAGTGAGAAATCAACCTTCAAGGCTCTGCCCTGATTATACCACATCCATCCTTTTCCATTCTGAAAAATTAGCTTACTCTTAGGATAATACAAGTGATAGTGAAGATATTCTAATTCTTGATGTATGAAAATAGGTTGAAAGAAATACACTCATTTGGGAAGGAAAGATTTAAAAACACTATGAGTGTTGTATTATTAGAGCACAATACTTAGTCTCCATAATATTTAACCTGGTTTATTGAATTTGATTTAGAAGTACTGGGCATGTTACTTAACCTTTAGTGAAGATCTTCAATATCCCTTTTTCCCCACTATCCCACATTTGTAAATGAGCCCTGGTGGTTCTATCTTTAGGCTAATTTTTAGTGTTAAACATGATGTGCAAAGTTCAAAGAGCCATTCCTGGAACACAGTGAGCACATGAATAAAAATTAAAGTTATTAATGATGTTGTTAATATTGTTATCATAAAACATTTGGAAAGTTCATATTTAAAGGGAATAAAATACTCTTGAGTTTTATAGGGCAGAAATAATAATGACAGTTTATGTTTAACATAAGATAGAATTTAGTTCAGTGTAAGATGTCTAAAACAAGGTATCATGGTCTTCCTGATGAAGCAATGAACTCCTGTTTCTGGATAATTTTTTTGAATTAATTTATTTTTAATTGATAAATAAGAATTTTATACATTTATCTTGCAAGCATGTAATCTTGAAATATGCTTACAAGTAAGAAACATAGCTACAGTGAGCTTATTTAGCAAATTAACTCATGCAATACCTCACATTTTATCAATTTCTTTTTGTGGAGAGAACACAAAATCTACTCTGGTCACTTTTTAAGAATATAAAACATTGTTATTAAATATAGTCATCAGGACATACAATAGATCTCTTGAAATTATTCCTTCCATCTAATTGAAATTTTTTTATCTTTTGACCAAGAGTTCTCCATCCTGCTGTGCTCCCAACCAGATGATTTTTAAAAGCAGACTCCTAGGAATCATATTTAAGGGAATCGTAGAATGAATGTAAAATTCAATTAGATATTCTTTGTAGTTTATTTCGACTTTGAATTTCCTGTGTTTCTAAGATGTTTTAGAAAACCATTTTCTGCTTGAGAAAATATTTAAAATACAGATTATCATAGTTTATATTAACTAAAATAATAAATATTGTATTTATTTTACTCACGTGTCATTAAAAAGTAAATTTGACGGCTGGAATTGTGGCTCAGTGGTAGAGCGCTCACCTAGGACGGGCGGGATCTGGGCTCGGTCTCAGCACCATATAAAAATAATGGCATTGTGTTGTGTCCATCTATAAAAATAACGCTTGCTCGAGCTTTAAAAAAAAAAGAAACGAAAAGTAAATTTGATGTTCTATGCTGAAGTTATTCCAGGCCTGTTCCAAAAGCATATCACTGATGGCTTTGACAAAAAACAAGCAAATAAACAACAACCACAACAACAAAACCCTTCAAAATGTTGCTTTGAGATTGAGTAGAGTTTGGCTAACAATGATGAAGGAAATTTTCTATTTTTTTTCTGGATGATTTGATGAATCATATATTTAAATATAAGAATCCTCATATGTAAAAAGACTATTAACTGTCTACTTTTGTAAGGTTTTTGGAAAGTAAAACTTATATACATATACACATAAATACAAACACAATGATTGTTTACAGGTTCACTTGCTTGTGTAGATATTTTCAGGTTGGTCTAATCTAATGTTCCAACAATTTTCTTCACTTATATAAACTCAAGAGCTTTCCTATGGTCATCAAGGAGTAAGATATTGAATTGGACATATATTGTAAATGAAATATATTATTGCATTAATTAGACAGAAGATTCCACTTTTAATAAAGTCATGAGTCTTTAACCATAGGAGGGGAACAAAATAATGAGCATATGCTGAATATAAACTGCAATATATAATATTACTATATATTAATATTCTATAACACAAAATATTAATAATATTCCTACAGTAATATAGTATACTGCATATTATATACACAGTATTAAATGTTATTTATAATAGATTAGTGTAAGTATAGTAAATATAGCTATATTATATATTACAGATAATGTAGTTATATTAATAGACTGTAAGACAGATAATATCTAATATCTGCTTAAAGTAACAGTGAATAGTTTTGTTATCCATAATTTTCGTTACATTTAAATGAATTCATTTGAAGAGAATTTGTGATATTGAATTTTTCTATGCCTTCCATTTACAAGACATAGAGGGTAGGTATGAAGCACTAGTAAAATGAAATAAGACAAAAATTTTTACCTCAAAACCTAATTAATATTTTTACAAAAAGTAGTGAAAAAATTTTATTAATGAGTAAAAAGAATTGAAAATATACAGTTGCATTTTAATTTCTATGTCTACATAGATGGGTTTTTCTCTATAAAGCAATGAAGATGAAACCAGTGAGTTGGCACCACACACATTACAGCCAATAAAAAGAAAATGAGCTAACTCCCTCAAAGGGGCATTCCTCTTTTTCTGATTGAGCTCTGTAAAATGCTGCTCTGTGGAAATTTTAATAGTGTCACACAGTGAAGCAAGCAAAGGGACTATAAAACCTTGCACCTTGTCTGTGATTGAACAGTAACCTAGCATTGATCTTTTGGTACTGATATGCTAACAGCAGGCATAATTAGGAGACTGAACCTAATTTAACACATGGACCTACCAAAGTAGAAAGCAAGCCAAAATCAAGCTATATACTGAATGCATTCTAAATGAATGCATTTCACATTAGCATTTGAATATGTATTTGCTATCTATGGTAAATGTTGTCAAATATATGGTAAAATTTCAGAAGCTTATCTGAGAATTACACATTGAAATATCTGCATTGCTATTGACCATAGAGAACTGTGCTTTTTCTTTGAGATGCATGTGGGCAGGTGTTTAATTTGGGATGATTTCCATTTTTTTTGAAAGTTTATTATCAATTTTCCTCATTTAAAAATGCATTAGTAAAAATAAAGCTGTAATTCATTATATAAAAGATTATTAAATAATTCTTATTTTAAGATAAAAGAAAGAAATATATGTTAAAACTATTGTGAGAACTTCTCTAAAGTTTAGGTTTGTTACATTTGATACCAGTTAATCATACACACACACACACACACACACACACAAACACACACACACATGCACACACACACACACACACACACATATATATATATATATATATATATATATATATATATATATATATATACACATATAAATATTTTAAGATTTCATTATGAATTTTAGGATTTCATTTTAGTAAGGTTGGCCTGACAACAATCCCTGTTTATTGGCCAGAAATAATTCAATGAGATCAATTATTATGAAGTTAAAATTACTATGAAATGGAGAAGTTTGAAACTTTTATTAAAAAAATGAGATAAAAATCTAGAATTTTCTGTAATAACTGGGTTATTTAGCAATTCAGAAAATTGAAACTCAGAAATTAGTATATAAAAAAGATTAAAAAGCAAACAAATAATTTAGTCAAAAGTTTATCTCCATAAGTAAACACAATCATAAAATATTATCAACATTTCTAACTTGGACCCTGATAACTAAATGATTCTAAATTTCTGAGGAGAGTTGCATTAATTCTCTTCACCATCAAATTATCCTCTTATTCACTTCTTTTTGCAACTATTAGCCCATCCAGTTACTACAGTCTTTATGGGATGGTTAATGTACATAATCTACGATAGTAGTTTGCATACAATTGGCAACATAAGATCCTGTGGTTATAATCATACCCAGTGCAATATGAAATATCAGATTTTTTTATCATGCAACAGTCTCTCCTCCTTGAATCTCAGTTGGCATAACTTGTTTTGTACAAGAGAATGTGGCAGAAGCAATACTGTGACCGTTTTGACAGTTCCAAGAATAGGCCTTGAAAGCCTTATGTTCAAGAATCTCTTTTTAAAAATTTATTTTAATTAGGTTTGTATGACAGCAGAATGCATTTTGATTCATTGTACACAATTGCAGCACAACTTTACATTTCTATGGTTGTACACGATATAGCTTAGCACCATATGTGCAGTTATACATGTACCTAAGTAATGATGTCCATCTCATTTCACCATCTTTCCTATCCTCACATTCCTTCTCCATACCTCCCTCCTCATTGTCCCATTAAAGATCCTCCATTTTTTTCATGGCCCTTCCATTTGAATGAGCATCCACTTATCAGAGAGAATATTCGGCCATTGTTTTTTTGGGATTGGCTTACTTAGCATGATATTCTCCAACTTTTACCTGCAAATGCCATAATTTTATTTTATTTTAGTGCTGAATAATATTTGATTGTGTATATATACCACAGATTCTTAATCCATTCATCTACTGAAGGGAATCTATTTTGATTCCATAGTTTAGCTATTGTGAATAAAAATTGATGTGGCTGCATTACTATTGTATGCTGATTTTAAGTCAAATGGTGGTTTTATTCCAAGTTTTATAAGGAATCTCCATACTGCTTTCCAGATTGGTTGCACAAATTTGCAGTCCCACTAGCAATTAATGAGTGTGCCTTTTCCCCCCACATTTTTGCCAATATTTATTGTCTATATTCTTGATAACTGCCATTCTGACTGAGTGAGATGAAACCTTAGAGTAGTTTTGATCTGCATTTCTGTAATTATTAGAGATGTTGTACATTTTTTCATTTATTTGTTGATTGTATATCTTCTTCTGAGAAGTTTCTGCTCAGCTCCTTAGCTCATTTATTGATCAGGTTGTTTATTTTTTTGATGTTAAATTTTTTGAGTTCTTTATGAGAAATCTGTCCAGCTACCATGTGAACAACGTGTTTGATCCTGAAAGAAGATGAGATACTCACAGCCCCATCTATTTTGACTCTATAGCCAACAACCAGCCATCCCTTACAAACACAGCTAACTCTTGCCTGCAAACATTTGAGTGACCCCAAGCAACTGAGATTCAGAGAATTACCTAGTTGAGCCCAGTACTGGCAGATCCACAGAATTATGAACCAAAGGTTATTGTTTTAAGTCATTCCATTGGGATGGATTGTTATGCAGAAGGAAAACTGTAGAGCTAATTTGATCATTGAAAAAATAATGGGAGTATAGATGTTTAGACAATGTTACTTTTGTAGTTAGTTTTCCCACATTCTCCTTATTGAATCATGTTTTCTGTGTGCAGCTAAAAATAGAGATTTAGAAATTAGCAAGTGGTTGTTTTAGGTCATTTTTTTTCTTTGCTTTAAATTTAATGCAGCCAAAATGCTGTATATGTTACTATTTTATGACCTCAGGAGGGGGTTTTTCTTATATCACAAACCATACTAACCCATACAGTAATTGGAACATAGCCTGTGGTATTAAAGAGTTCTAGGGGGAGAAAAATCACAAGTGATTGTTTTGTAGTTTCAATTTTTCAGGTGAAAAAATGTATATTTTTAAATGTATTCTTCACTTTAATTGATAAATTATAAAGTAGAATTAAAATTTTTGTATCCACTGTTTTTTCTTTTTACAATACAACATATATCACACTGTTACTGTTGTTTTTTTTAATGGAACAATGAAATTTTTTTTCCTTCTTAAAAACTATTTAATTCTATTTTAAACTCTGCATAAACGGGAAAAATTATATTTCTAAGGAAATATAATTTAAATTAACATGATAAATACTAAAAGACAAGATTAACCATATTGTCAAATAAGTCCAGCTATCAAATTTTTATAACTAGCCAATAATTTTAATTAAAACTATTTAAAATTCTTTAATGTTATTGCAACAATAATTTACAGTAGGAAATATAAAATTGGTGAATAAAAAGTACTTGAACTTCCTGAATGTTTGAAGGATATAGTTTTCATAATAATGCTTATTCTAAATAAGCAATCTAAATTATAAATGAGAATTAATTGCTTTGTATTAACATCAGTATTTCTTATGATTCATGAATTTATTTTAAAATAATAATAATTGTTATTATTTTAAGTATTCAGTTAATAAGCCAAAGTTACTTTCCTTGTAAAATATGCTAGGGTTAGTAGTGTGTGTGTGTGTGTGTGTGTGTGTGTGTGTGTGTGTGTTTGATTTTAATGTAACTCTACCAGAGGCTTTTGTTTCCAATACTCTTGGATAGCAACAGATAATATGAATATTTTCAATATATGGGTAGTCTCTACTGAAATTCTATTGCAGTTATATTTTCAGTAAACATCTTTCAAAATGATGATAGCAAAAGGGACTTGGAGATTGAGAAACATGGTGGCTGTTTATCTGTGCTTGCAAAGATACACATGTTTTTATTTATTGTAGAAACAGAATAAATCTGGGAGTTGTGGCACTTTTCTTTAAGACGAGATTGATGAGATTAATTCTATTCGTTGACAGATAAACTAACTATGGTTTAATAAGTTGAATTTTTTTCTAAATTCTGAAAGTATTTGAAATAGTTTCTGATTTTAACTTTCTATGCAACATCTTAGTCATTACATTTATCTGAGATAGATGATTTATAATGTCACACATGTTCCATGCATTTGAATAAAAATAGCTTCATGAAAAAGTACTTTTCTAATTAGTGAGTTTACTAAGACTTCTAATTTGGGTTCAAGTTTATGGATGTTGTGAGTCACATATTTCATATTTATGTTTTAGAATTCTAAAAATGTGAATGTACATCATCCCTTCTGAATTATGTAGCAAATGTTCAAATTTTGAATGGTTTTATTTTGAAAGCTTTTTTTATGACAATTTGGAACAAATCAAGATCTGAAAGATAATGACTAATTTTTCATGAACTATATTATAGAGTATGTCAAACCAAGACAAACCAGTTACTTGATATAGGGATTTGGAAATGTATGGTTAATAAGCCTTGGCATAAGGAGCTAAGATTTATTTGCTATTTAATAGATTATAAACAATAGTTGTCTTGTGTCAATTTTTATTATATTTGAAGGAAAATGCAGTTATTCCAAAAGTTGATCAAATGTCACTTTTTTTTAAAAGGAAAGTATTTTGAAAAGACTGAATGATTGTCTTGTTATAATTGAGTATCTTTAGAAATAATTAAAATTCTCTTAGCATGAAATTGAATATTATTCAGCTTTAAGTTCAGAAATAACTTCCCTTGTAACTTGCTTTATAGTTTTATAAGTCATTAGATATGTTGATTTTTAATAGTGTATCTTCTGATTTAAACATTCAAGATTATTATTCTAGCACAGTAGAGTATATGTACTATTTAACTATGAAAAATTATTTAAATTTTTTACATTATCCCAAGCTATTCCAATTACTAACATTAACTTTAAAAAATAAACATTTAATGAAATATGCTAAGGTCAAAGTTGCTTAACTCTGGATCATCTTCATTCAGTGCTATAAAACACAAAGGCTATTTTCATTTCTTTCTCTGTAACATTTTTTTAAGAAGAAAATTTTACTGGATTTGCTTTGAAAAATGAAAGTTGTATATTTGTGAATAATATTCTTTTGGGCAAAGTGAAGTGAATTTGAAGAAACTAGTCTCTACCCTGCAACAACTCTATGTAAGGATAATGCCAAGTAGTTTGTTATGTTGGACATATAGTTATAAGTGAGTTTGTGGTATATGCAATATTTATATATAGTTGAAAGTATGAACAATAAGACTAAGAAATACATATATTATTATCTTAAATAATGTTTCGATATTTTCTGTTTCAAAATATAGAAAAATGGTCAATCTAGACTCTATTAAGTGATCAGAAAAATAATTATTTATGAAGTATCCAAATGAGATTTTTCTCTTAAAAATATTACCTGCATTTAACCATATCTGAAGAAAAAATATAAACACTTGATTCAAAGCAGATCCTGAATACATACAATTTATCAGTTGTGGTACCCTGGATGTCCAAACCAAGGCTGATTCTCATAAAAGGAACCGTGTTTTCCTGTTGACTCGGTAAGTTAATATCTTGAATGATTTGCAATCATTATCTTTATGAATGCCACATTTCATTAACATCTTGGATACGACTTGTAATAAACATTATTTTCTGTCTCAGTTTACTGTAAACAGAAGATCATGATCAATACTCAGTCTTTGTCTATATTGTTATTATTTACCAAATTAAAGAAATAACTTCTTAAAAAACATTTATTTTCTTCACTGTATTCTTCAAACTAAAAGCAATTTAACCCCCATATATCACCAGGACATTCCAATAAATTGACAATGACCAATTTCAATCTATTAAAGAAATTGCATGTAGCCCTAAATAATTTCTTATAATTATTTCAAGAATTCTTCTATGTTTTAATTCACATGCAATAAACTTTAACTATACACTGAAATGCTATATTTTCAGACTTGAGTAGAGAAGAATAACAAAAATATTTAAATTTAAATTTTCATTTTTCTATTTTATAAAACAAATTTTTATAAGTTAAATTTGTAAAAAAGCAATTTTTAAATGTGGAATTCTTTAAGAAAAAAATTCATCTCTTGCTTAATTACAGCATTACTTTTCCCCAGATGTTTATTCTTGAAAGTATGAAAAAATAAAAATCTCAGAATCTTCTAGTAATCTGATGATAATGCCAGCAACCACTAAAGACAGGAAGAGACAGATACTAATTAAAGTTTTATTAGAAAACGGTAAATTTATGAATGGTTAATTGATTGCTGTTGCACCACCCCTAAGGCATCTCTGATTATTATTTTTTTTAAAGAGAGAGTGAGAGAGAGAGGGGGATAGAGAGAAAGAGAGAATTTTTTAAATATTTATTTATCTTTTCTTAGTTCTCGGCGGACACAACATCTTTTTTTGTATGTGGTGCTGAGGATCGACCCGGGCCGCACGCACGCCAGGTGAGCGCGCTACCGCTTGAGCCACATCCCCAGCCCTCTCTGATTATTTCAAGAGATGGAATAGAATTCCCAACTTCACCAGGGAAAATTAATTTAAATTCAATTTAAAGCAAACACATCAAACCACTACTTTCAAAATTACACTTCTGAAAATTTTAGCCTTTGAAAAAATAAATGTGAATTCAGAAAACGCTCTGATCACCTATGTAATCATAGCTACCAAATTATAAAGAAATATCTTAGTTAGATATTGTTTACACACACCTGTTGAATAAATGAACAAATGGAACTTGAGATGGAGTGCTTTATAAGCTAGATTACCTTAGGTTGAATCTCAATATCTGACAATGGTGCTATAATTGAATATATTTGAATTCATAGAAATAAATTTTAAAGAGTATAGTAAAAAAATCTGATAGGTATATTTGTTTTTTTTTCTGGTATTGGAGTTTGGGAAACTAATTAGCTTGGTGCTGGCATATTCCTCATGCTGCTTCAACCCATGGCAAAGAGCAGAAGGGCAAGTCTTGTGTTAGGAAAAGACAAAATGCAAAGGGCAGAATAGCTTTGCAGAAACCTCTCTTGCAGTGATGATTTACTCCAGAGAGAATTCTCCACTCCCATGAGACAGGCATTAATCTCTCTTAATGACCTAGTGACCTGTGAGTCTCACCTCCATGCATCTTCACAACAGCAATCAAATTTCAACACAAGTCCCAAGTCATATTTATATTATAACAGTAGGAATAAGGATTAAGGAAAAAAATGGTTGCATACAATT
Source organism: Ictidomys tridecemlineatus (assembly GCF_052094955.1). Classification (NCBI taxonomy): domain Eukaryota; kingdom Metazoa; phylum Chordata; class Mammalia; order Rodentia; family Sciuridae; genus Ictidomys; species Ictidomys tridecemlineatus. The sequence continues at coordinate 114,300,198 of NC_135482.1, forward strand.
AGTTCTACTACCTAATGTAGACATAGATGAATGAACAGTTTTTTTAGCCTACACATATTTGGACAGGGGAAAAGTTGTGATTTACAACATCCAAATTTGAAACGTGTCAGTTTGTGAGATGGTCATGAGAAGAGGACCCCATAAACTAAAATAATTTGCTCTAATTCAAACTAAAAATGTTTTAGATTTTTTTTTATTTTTAGGAATATTACTGCTTTTAACAGCAAACATTAAACATTCTAATTAGCTTATTTACAAAATTACCAGCACAGGAAGAATTAAAAGATTTGCAGGTCTCAGGTCAGTAGAAATAATTCTTTAGGAGATGTACTTGAAAAGTAGCAGTTCAGGAATTCCATCTATAGTTGGAACTAATTAAAATGATGAGATCCCAGATGTCAGTCCTGAAACTGATGCCCTACTTACACAAGACTCTAATAAGAGATCTTGAGCAAAAGGTGATGGTGTTTTGCTCATGAGGACATGAAATATTATAACCAGAGGGTAAACTGTGATGGATTGTAGTTTCCTGGTCTCAACAATATTCTAGGTCCACATAACCTTCTAGAAGCTTACTATTGTTTTAAGCTACTAAGTATAGAATTATTCTTATATTATTAAAGAATGATCTCTTTGTCCTTTAAAGGAAAATTAAATACAAATTCTCACCCTATCCTTACAACAATGTTTGAAGATGTGCAGACTTTTAAAATCTCCTTTTGATTGCTATTTATAAGGAGTTTAAGTAACTGTTGTAAAGATTCAGACTTTGTAATTGTTGAAGTCTGGACTCAAATCTAGGTAAGTAGTCTTGTTCCAGAGGTGAAACAGTTACTAAGTTACTAAGTTAAAAATGTTTGTTGAACACTTCTGAGGTACTTAGCAATGTACTAAATATTCTGTAAACAAAGAACAAACAAGAAATCTCATTATTATTATCATTTGATGATTAGAGAAATCAGGACACAAGTAAAATTCCTGGCTTGAAGTCAGAGTTTGGGAGTCACAAAAGTAGATGGTGAACCCAAAGAGTCATTTTGGACCTCTACTTTTAAAGAATATCATGCACTGCAGCTGTGGCAAAGGGTTTAGCTCTCTTATCTTTCATTCTTTACAGAAGATCTTAAATTCATTAATTTCTTTTTAAAAAATAGAATAGAAAGACTAGAGTGATAGCAGCACAATTTGGATGTCACTAGATAATTTCTTCTAATTGTAGCCTCAGCTCTCGTATAGAGAGATGGTTTATAATGATGATCCTTCCCAGGAGGTCTCATTTTTCTTAAATTTCTGGCTAATTTTGATAATCATTTAGATTGTGCTAAATATAGATAGAAAGATATTCTGGCAATTGTGTGGTAATTTGAAGTTCATAAATTTCAATGCTTGTCATTAAAAGACACATACCTACTTTGAATTGCCATCCATAGTACGTTTTGTCTTCTGTGCTTCTTATGTTCTTCATAAATTTATTGTATTTTTTATATTATCTTAATTACTCCACTACTCTGTGAAATCTTTCAGGAACTATGTTATCTTGAATGTAAAGCTTCAGTATAAATTTGATAAATAAGTGGAATACTTCATAGTCAAATAATAAGTTATTTTATCTGTAATGTGAAGCTAATCCTTCTGGAAATGACATATATATCATATATTCACATATAGTATATATATATAATTATATATGTGTGTAGTATATGCACCTAAGCATATTTTTAATTTAACAAATACTTCCCATCCAGGCACTGTTTTGTTCTAAGTGTTGTACAAATGTTGAATCATTTGATTTTTGAAATAACAGTATAAAGTAATGACCATTATTTTTCTCATTTTAAAATGGAAGGAACTGATGTATAGAAAATCTGTTATTAGCAATTCATTCAAAGTCACACACTGGCTAAGTAGGGGACTTAGAATTTGAAGGCAGTTTAGCTTCAAAACCTACACTTCTGTTAAAATATGATATATATGAGATAGCCCTTACTATTGCATCACCAGGTCATAGATAAATATATTACACCAAACCATCCTGTTTGCCCATAAAAATGTCAAGTTTATGTTTCAACCAATACAGTTGATGGTAGAATTTGACCAAGGGCGGAGGGTGGGGGAAAAAGGAAATAGCTCTTCTCTGAGAACTAGAAGTCACAATGAGATTGAGATGAAAATAGAAAAGGCATAAGATTGTATATCTTCCTAATCCTCTGGTGTCAGTCATATCTTCAAAAAGTGATGTAAAGAGTGATTCTCGAGTGTCTTAACTTTCTAATGAATTTAATAATCCCAGGATGAGCACAGAGAGGAGGCAGCACCAACAGTGGATATATAAACACAGCTGCAGCAATTTAGGCTACCGAAGAGTGGAAGACAAATACAAATAAAAATACAGTTACTGAACATTGACTCTGAACAAATCTCTAAGTCTCATCGTGGCTACTGAATAACACTCCTTGCAAACTGCTCTCAGTGTACAGCATTCAGCATTCCTCCTGGATTCATTCCCATTGGCCACAGTTAGCAGAGATAGCCCTGCCATGGATCAAAAGGCATAGCTAAAGTTACTAACATAGCATAAATTATTAATGCTTACTTGGATGAGAATAAAGTGAGGAAATGGGTTTTTACAGAAGTGAGTGAAAGTAAACTTTGTCATTGAGGATGTTGACAAAGATGAATCAGACAAAATGTATAGAAGTATGTCTTTATAGACTATATATGATAAATGCCTATGTGCCCTATTACTGTAGTTATAGATTAAAATATATTTCTTAGTCTAGATGTCAGCTTATTTATAATAAATGTATTTAAGACATTTGATCACATAAGCTAAAATATACCTGATTCAACATTTATTTCTTAAACAAAGGCTGAGGCAAACCAAAGAAAAAAATTAAGCTTCTCAAAGACAAGCAAGGAAATTCAGTGTATAAATAGCATGGAGAAAAATAATATCTGCCAACAGCATATAAAAAAACTAAAGAAGATTGATTCAGAAAATGAGTCCAGTGTTTAAGGAGCATGAAATGAAAAACAATATACAGTGAGCTGTTATAATGTTTTAAAGCATTATGGATTTTATATTGGTGTGCCTGGCAACATCTAATCTGCCTTAGAAACTTATTTTGACATTGTTTTGTACTCAGAGTGCATTTCCAAGCAGCTTTGCTACCACAAATTTATTGGAATCAGACTCAGGAGTAGACATTGCATATAACTTCTTACTTAGCACACTCAAATTTTATTTTATCAGATTTAAATTATGATGAAAATTTGGATGTTATATAACAGGAGCTAAACAGTTACAAATTTTAGTCAAAAAAATTAAAATATTGATGTGCCTGAGAGAAATACAGTTATTGCCACATTTTGATCGAAATGTCTCTATTGACTTTCTGAAAATTTATAATGCAATAAAAGTGAATTAGTAATGATGTCTAATACCTTCTTAAGTTAAAGCTGGTTCTGAGTCTTTTTGAAGAGTAAATTTTATTCATTCATCAGTTTTTTTTTTTCGTGTATACCAAACGATAACCAGCACTTCCTTTCAGCATTTTTATTTTAAGGTGAAGTTAAATAAGAAATCCTTAAAATTCTTTTAAAAATCTTTAAATGCACTTTTAAAAGTATGAGCTCCACTCAACAACATGGAAGCAAAAGAACTTTCTTTGCATTCTCTGAAAATATAAGTAATTAACCAGCTGTTTTACTGATATATCTATAATGATAAGCAACCAATAAACTATAATATGTGTGTTCCCACTTGAACATTACTATGAAACTTCTGTCACATACTTCTATAATAAAGCAAGTCAACATATTATAATTCCAAATTTATTATTATGTATTTGTTAATTCTACAAATAACTCTGATAATGACTTTTTAAGTATATTATGTATCAAAAAAGAAAAAAATTTAAACTGTATATCACAATTGTATTCATATTCATATTCCATGAATAGTTTCATAAATAATAGATGACTTTCATATACAACTGCTTCAATCTAACGTGATGTTATTCACATTAAAACATATTTTAAACAGTGGTACTTGGCAAAATTAAGTATTACTTTGTGTATGACCTCATACCCAGGTCCACAAAGTTTCTGTACCTCAATTTTCTTAGTTAGAAATGAAGGACATTGATTTTTGACAATAAATATATCTAATAATTTTTTTACTTAGAAAAAGATTCAAATTTTTGAAAATGAACTAATGATTACTATACATTCAGAAACAACTCATTGACCTGCCAACTGATTTTTCATCTGTGATACCAAATAATCTATAAATATTTAAAGAGATCAACAGTAATCACAAAACTTAGAAAGCCTTATTTCTCTTCAGATTTTTTACCTATCTACTTAATGGGGGTAAGACAAGGTGTTAAAAAGTGTGTAATATGGAATATAAGTGATGTATGTATGAGAGTGAGATATCATAATCTTCTTGGTTCTTGATAGCTCACACACTGAGAACTCTTAGCAAGTTAGGACTGCCTCATTGTTCATATGGTCCTTACATTTCAAAGAAGCATAAATACTAATATGCTTTTAAAGATATACCTTATCTTTAAACTGAGCAAAGATGAAAGGGCCTATAAAAATTGATGGAATATGACCTAAGGTCGATCAAAAGACTTCACTTTTTGACTGACATTTACTGAATTACCGAAACGGAAATAAAGCAAGAACTTTACTTTCAGTTTCTGGCTATTTGATTCTCTGTTTTTCTGTTCCATGTTCATGTTCTTCCAATGTCACCTCATTAGTTTCCAAAAATCTGAGAACAATCTTCATGTTGAGGATGTTCAAATTTACAACTTTAGGCACATATATTCACCTTGATCCTCTTATATTTTTTTTTCATTTTCTTAAAAACAAAAAGCCTTACCAAATGTATGGATATTTCATTCTTTTGTGTACTTATTTTGTTTTTTGTCTGGCTTCCTTACTGTAATGTAAACACTGAGACAGAAAACCTTATTTGTCTAGTTCATTTAGGTCATAGTAACAATCAATAGTTACAGAAACTTCAGAATTAGAATTTTTACAACTCTGGTTTCTTTTGCTTGCCTCTCCTATCCTTGGATCCTCTCCACACTGAGTTTTCTCTGTGTCAGTATTTCACTTCAGCAATTTCATAATTAACATTAGCTAGAAAGCTAGTTCCTTACCTTTCCTCTATTATCCCAGTCCATCAATAAGGTTCTACCCATTTAATCTTCCAGGTATTTCCTTTAGATAACTGCTATTTACTCTAGAAGATCATCGTCTCTTTTGCAGACTCTGTACTTCTCTTGTATTTGCCTTACTGACCTCTTTACTTACACACTGTAAAAAATCAAAAATGATTTGGCTAAACATAAATCTAACCAATGTATTCCATGCGTAAAAATATCAAATGTTTTGTACTATACTATGAATAAAAAGAACCTAAAATAATAATAATGATCTATAATACCCTGATTTGTGATCTCTCATTCCCGTTTTTTTTTTCTTTTTAGATGTCCAAAGTCATTTCTTGCTATTATTTTCTCTCTTCTTGACTGTGTCCAGTCATACAAGACTTTTCTCTACTTCTGGAACAAGTCACTCTCTATTCTGTCTGGTGATATTTTTATGCATTGTTCCTTCTCCCTATAACATTCTTGCTCTTTTGCCTGCAGATGGTTAGTTCTTAAGCTCTTGGTCTTCCTTTTAATATTAACTTTCTAGAAAGATTTTTGCTGATATTTCTTCTTCAATTACAGTCTTGCTTGTTTTCTTTATAAAACTTTATAATTATTGGTTAGTTTGGGTCCATTTTCCTCACTATAACGTAAACAGCAACCCTGTTAATCCCTGTTTCATTTGGTTTAGTTTGCCTGGATTATAGTAACTAACAAAAAATTACTGTAATAAATGAATTACTTTTATTTAAAGGATCACCCTGCTCCTATGAACTGCATATCGGCACCAACTGATTTTTCATCTGTGATTCCAAATAATTTATAAATATTTAAAGAGATCAACAATATATTTTGCTAATTATAGATATAATGCTTTAATTCTAACCAAACTAATGTTCACCTTCAATAGTTTTTCACATCTTCTGAAGTATTTGAGAAATTTTAAATTTTAATTTTTTTTATTAAGGGCAAAATATATTTTTTTCTACCTACTTATGGCCAAACTCATGTTAAGCTTCATTTCCAATTAAGGCTATGCTTTAAGTAAAAAAAAAAATTAAAAATTACAGTTCCAATGGTTCCATGTCACAGAGTCTAACCAGGGTATAAATCAAATCCCTTCAGTTATAAGCAAAGTCAAGTGAATTTTAATTGGCTAAAATTATTTATTGTTTTACATTATGAAATAAACCAAGGATTAGTCTGATTCTGACATGTCTGGATTCAATGCCTCAACTAGCACTATATTTCTGTTTTTCTCTTTGTCTACACAGGCTTGAACTCCATGATAGAATAAAAATCCTTCTACTCCCTGAACCTTACATCCTGCCATCCTGGTAATCAGAGGTGAAATAAAACCTTTCAACCAATGCTTTTGGAAGATTAGCCCAAGGAAAATTTTGATTAGCTTACCTTGCCCATGTCCCCATTTTGAATCAATAAGTTTCCCAAGGGGTAATTCTGCTCTCTTGACCTCAGGTATTGTGTTCATTTGTAAAGAAAAAATACACCACACACACACACACACACACACACACACACACTTGGTTGGCACAGAATAACAGGGATGCCAATAGATGAAAAATAACAATTTGCTAGAAAAAAAGGGAAAACATATTTTTTTCTACCTACTTATGGCCAAACTCATATTAAGCTTCATTTCCAATTAAGGCTATGCTAGGTGAATAACTCAATTTCTTAATAGTTCTGATAATTGCACTCTAATAGATAACTTTTTATTCTACTAATATACTGTTTGCCTACAATGTGCAAAAATCTTATATAGGCAGTGTACACTTAATTTACAGGTAAGAACAATCTACTTTTTTATGTATTGGAGACAAATATCAAAATATTCAAATACAAAGTTTCTGTTTAAAGTGATGCTTTATTGTTGTACCATAAAAGTATGTTAATATCTTCCTATCCAAGGATATTTGAAAAGATTAAAATTTAAACTTTCTCAAGTACTTCAGAAGATGTGAAAAACTATTGAATGTGAACATTAGCTTGGTTGGAATTAAAGCATTATAAGTAGCAATGATACCTTGAGCTTTGAGAAACTAGATTTCCCAGAAGCTTATTGATTTTAGTATTTAATTAAAATAAAATGTAGCAGTGATTAAGAGCATAATAAAACAGAAGAAAATTTTTTCATATATTGTTTCCTACTTTGGTGAGTTGTATTAAAAAATCAAAGTGAGAAATGACGGTTATAAAGAATAGAAAAAAAAACTCTATTTTCATCATTTTGGTCCTGTCAGTGAGAACTGTTAAAGGAGAGCTTGCCTAAGGACCTAATATCCGCCTCCAAACACAGTAATACATTTGGAGACTTCTGAATGGTTATCTGATATTTAAAAGTAGCCTGATTGAAATTTTATTATTAAGTAGAAACTATTTACAGTTCATGGGACACAATGAATTCAATCTCTAAATCAACCTTAAGAACACAAATCTTGTTGGCTGTCATGTTACTAAATCAACTCACCTAAATAATAATGAGACTCGGACAATGATGCAGGCTCTGGGCTTGGAAATTTAGCCATTGCCTCACTTTGAACTTGATCTTATGACATTTTAATGGATCGAGGTCCTATTTCTGATGGTTCGTTTTATACATGGACATAAACTATTTTGAGTACTTCAGAGCTGAGAGCTAAGAGCTGATGTTCAGGTTGGAGTCAAACTGTCTGTCCTTTGAGTGAAGTAGGGTGAGGTAAAATGGGTACCAAGAGAGTTTCCATTATATATGCAGTTGCTATGCTAAATAGTAAGTACAACAAAACAAAATAAAGTAATATGAAAATTCTGAATGAGATAATATATTTCTATTAGGTTCTCTCAACTCAAGACAACTATTATTGTGTGTGTATGTTTGTGTGTGTGTGTTATATGTGTGTGTGTGTGTGTTTGTGTGTGTGTGTTTTAAATGCATGTTGTTACTTCATGGCATAAAAATAGCTTCTAAGAACAGAGTTTGATGTTTGAAGCCCTTTAACTCAACTTTCTTCCTAGTGTCTGGAATTGTTTGGCAATAAATTGTATTCAATGCTGCTTCAATTTACTACTCTTTCAGATCTGACTGTACTTAATTACTGAAGACATGATCTGCTAAAATCTACATCTGGAAACAATGTCACTTGGAGTTTTGCATTTGAAAGTTAAACTTATGTTAAATGAATTTTTTTTTACTATAAACTTTGGGAAAAACAATGGTGCCACTAGGCATTTTTTGTATATTTAGCTTAGAACAAAGAGTGAATGCTATATACTCATTATTTATGTTCCAAGCTTCCCATGAGCATCTCTTTACCTTTATCTTATTCCTATCTATGTGTGTAATCAGAGTTTCACATATAGTTACTGTCCTATCCCCATTATTAACAGCAGATTATGTCCTTTCTGTCTGTCAATTTTATGTGCTTAGGATAATTCACAAAGTATTAAACTTAGCTTTTGGGATATCAAAGGCAATAGAGGATGTTCCCATTTAAGGATGACTTTATTTTAGTTTTAGAAACATCATGAGAATTCTTTAGAATTTTTCATCAAGTATTTAAACATGTGTTCTTTTAAGCCCACAATTACTTGAACTCTTCCCAAAGTACCTGGTGAACATGGTTCAAACCATGGGAAACTGTGGGTTGGGTGGAGTCTATAATAGTTTGGATCCTAAATTTGCTACACCTGTAAACAGGCCTGTGCTTTAAAGATTATTAGAGTAATGTTTTTGCTTTTCCTACTTGGGGTTAAATCAGTCCAAAAGTAACAATGTATAAATGTAAAAGCATTTCTTTAGAAACTCAGAGTAATGTAAAAACTACTTATTAGGATAAAATTTAATGCAAGAGTAAGATACTTTCTATGTCCTTTTATTCCCTAACAGTATCTTTGACTGCTTAATTTTCAATGACATAAAAAGATATATAATTGTGTTTTCCACTTAAACATTATTAGATTTTTTGTAGGAAAAAAATCTAGTTTTAGCAGAAAACCCTATTTCTTTTATTCTTTTCCTTAACCTTATGAAGGTCATTTTATATCACATCTTATTAAATTGAATGAGGATAGAAAGATATAAGAATAAATTATTTTACCTCCTAATTCTTTACTGATATTTGATTTACAAGTTACAGTTAAGCTTGATGATTAAAAACAAAAGTGAAATCAGAGAAATCTGAATGACACCATTCACTAAGAGAACTTTCTAAGCATTTATATTCCTGGTAGTAAGCTAATTGAAAAATAACAATTAGTAAAGAACTGGCAATTGTGATATTTTGGCACTGAAATTAATATTGTTTTGGCAAAAATCAGATGCTTATTGGCCATCATAGAAGATGATCAGTTTATATTTTCAGAATCTACTGGCTGCATAGCAAGATACTACAGAGTGAATTGTTTTTATTGTTAATTATATCAACAGAGTATTGCATTATATCAGTCTATGCAGCCTGGGATATTTGCTTTGATGGTAATATATGCATTATACAGTTGAATCAATTTAAAATCAACATTATGCTGCAGTGTAGATTGTATACATCATATTACCTTAATAGAGCACTTACTGATGGGAAATAATTTAACATTGAATGGTCAACAGAGGTCCTCTCTTTGAATACAACACTTTGAGGCATTAGTGAAATTAGTCAGGAACAAGAGATAAGAGGGGTGATGTCTTGGTATCTGTGTTTTTATTAAAATTTTGCTGCAATTTAAAGCATTTACTGTAGAGCTTGTAAAACTTATCATTGAAGAAGAGCCACTCCTTTAAATAATGTTCTGCAGATATTTGAGGTGATTTTCTGAAGAAAAGATTAAAGCTATTTTCCCAAGCTTTCTGTAACTCTGGAATGTCTGCAGTATTTTCATGCTACCATGAAAATAATACTTTTTGATATTACAGTTTTACAATTCCTCAGTGTCATATAATAATTAATTGTTATATTAATTTTGATGGGAATTAATGGCCAGAACTTGAACACCTCTGAATTTATTTCCTTTTTATTCTTTTCATAAAAGATTGCTGAAGACAACCTTATGTGTTGGGTTCAGTGATTTTGATTGAGTAAAGGGCTTTAGAAAATAATAAATTCAAAGTAGACAATTCTTCTAATGTGGGTAGGAAAATGCAATACCATCAGATTCAGGGAGTTATGAGATATTGGGATATAACATAGAGAGCATGCCTTTAAAAAGTATATTCTGATTTGCAATTGTTTTTCAGCTTTAACTGCATGACTGCTTTCTGGTCATCTATAGGTAAATTAGAGAAATAAAGCATAATGAATATAAGCAAATATGTTTTATATAACTCAGTATCTTGACATAAAACATTAACCACTTCTACAATATTTGTGATCAATTTAAATTGGATCTTTAAGGAACAGAAAGTATTCTGATATTTTATAGAAACAATCTAAATGATTTAGTATTGCAGAAATGCATTGCAAGCAGTTAACAAAGACATTTTGGTAAGTATACTGTGAGATCTCTGCAGGTATTTTGTTGATAATTTAAATTCTCTCTAGATTGTTACAGCATTATACCATTGCTAAGGTTGCAAGAAGTTATAGCTACACTGAACTTGAAGTAAAATGATATCATAAGGTCACTTCAAAAAATGATGTTGTATCTATAACATGCTTTCATCAGGTTTTTAATTTTAGTTAGCTTCAGAATTGTTTTCTTCCATATTTGCACACTACCTTTAACTTTGCCCCTCCTGCACCTGCCCCCACCTCACCCCAGTGTCTCATTCATTATCTTTGGACAAAATGAATGTGTGTTACTCTTCTTTCTGGTGGAACAAAGGGGCAGAAGGCACTCTGTCCTGTCTCCCTGGCCCATTACCTGGTTGCCTTTGGTTTCTCAAGAGGCAACTACAGTTCCTATAACCTTATCCCTGCTTTATTTATCCATAAAAACTTTTATCCTCTATCTCAGTGCCTTTCGTATTTCCCATTTCATCTTCTACCTTTACTTTCTGGATTGTTTTAGTGTGTTCTTTAAATAAAACAGGCTGTTTCTGCAAGGTTAATATCCTATGTACTTTTTTTTCTTTTTTCTTTGATCATTTTCTCCATTTCCCTGTTCTTTTGTATGGATCATTTACAACTTCACATAAAAGTTTATATCTTTGAATTCCCTGAAATCAACCCATGAACACTTTACTTTATGTTTTCTTCTGGGCCCTATCCCACTTACAATTCTGTTTTTCAATGTATTTCCTCTAGCAGAACACACATTTATCTTACTGTGTCTTTTTTCCTCCTGGGGTTCATTTGGCAGCTCTTTAAGGGCCTTGTGTAGGATTTTTGTTTTGCGACCAACAGATCTAGATTCCAATCAGAATAAAGGCCCTTCAGCTGTTTTATTTTATTTCAAACTTATTTCTTCTGTGGCTGCAGGAAAATTTTCAAAATTACCCCTTACCCACCACAGAGTAAACAGATGTTCAGTAGGGATGAGATCTCTTGTTTTTATATATTCTCTCTCACTTCCTGCCATGTAAAAGATACTAGAGCAGTTATCAAAACCATGCTTTCACAAGCTGAGTACAGTACATGCAAATAGTGTTGATTCTTTTGCAAAGCTATTTGCTGAGAATTTTAGACGCATAATGGTAAACTGAAAACAACATTTCACTGGGGAACATGGCAAACCAAAACATGCGGATATTCTTGGATTAAATTATATGCAAGTTTGCATTCAGTTCTTTCTCATTAATGATAGAAGATGAATTGACTGAATCATTTCTAAAATAATTTGCAATTAGACTTGTAAAAAATTCATCCTGTCTCCAACCATGAGGGTTTGAGGCTGTGGATAGCATTGCACAAAGATATTGGAAAGTTACTAATACTGACTTTTAAAAGCATGGAAGATAAATATTCCTGAAAGATATGGCTTGTCTGCATATACAGGAGTGGGTTGCATCTCATTGGGAATTCCATTGTCCTGTCCAGTGCTATATATATTCATACATATTTTTTATTTATTAGTATAAAAGTTTTCTTGATCATTAGCCAGAAATTCTGCATGTAAATTTCACTCCTGGGATGATGTTCCAGCAGCAGGATATTGAGTTTATGCTTCCTTCAAACACTTACATTCTGGAGAATAACTTATGTACTAAGAGAATCCAAATAGTGAGGTTCTTAGCTTTTCTTTACTTAATATTACCTACTATAGCTATTCAAATATTTTTTCAGTCATAGTAAAAATAATATTGCTCTTAAAAATTAATATTCCATATTCATTCTTATTTTCACACTTGTGGAAATATCTCATATATCTTTATATATCTTATATATAAACATATGGAGGACAGTTTGGATTCATGATTTTTTAAAATATCTTTTATTTTGTTTGTTTTTTAAAGTGGTCCTGAGGATGAAACCCAGTGCCTCACATGTATGAGCCAAGCATTCTGCCACTGAGCTACAACCCCCCAGCCCTTATGATTTTTTTTTTGATATTTTGGGGACCAAAGCTGAAGTTTCTTTCTTTTATTTTCCCTTCAACTTATATACTTACTTCAAAAGCAGTCACAGATAATCTTAAATATTCAAAGTGCCTGTATGTCAGCTAACTTCATGAGTTTGTAATACAGCTTTCTGATTCTGCCATAAATAAATGTTAGCCTTTACTTTGATAAGTTTGTTTAATAGAAGCATATGAGAATTTTTGTTTCTAAATGTTATTAATAACAAAACAAGTTCAAAGTATTGCTTTTGATTTAATTAAAAAAACTGAATATCTCCATAAATGTACATTCATTACAAATTTTTGTAAAAATATGACAGCAACTGTTATTAATGTCTACCTTTGTGTTACCTGGCTAGGGATCCTTGTGAGTTGATTGGGAAGAAAGAAAATGTTTATTTAATATCTATACTATTTGAATGCTTTACCATGAGCAAGTATTGATTTTATAATATTATAAGCTTATTTTCCATTGCTATAAAACAAGGCAAACTTTTAGGTACCTTTGAATCAGCAACTTACTTACTATAGAAGTTTATAAGGCTTATTTCCACCAGCATCCCATCAGAGAAACAGAAAATTGTTGACTCATTTGTTTCTCCTTCTCTTGCCTCTAAGAAATTATTTATAAACAGAATCGTATGGCATGCATATTCCAGAATTCCTGATACACAAGACATATGAATGAAACTACCCCATTCCTGTAACCCTTCTTCATTTTTAGCAGTATCTTTCAAAATAGTTAGCATACAAAATTAACCTTGGTGAATGAACAACCCCTTTTGTCACATTTGTTTATTAAAATTGTTTGGGTAGAGTTAACGGCAGATGACAGCTCTTAACTTGATGTGTTTGCCACAAGTAGTTCTGTATAGTTACTGCTGTCCTTTTCCCACTAGCTCTGCATGTCACTGTTGAACTGAAGAATGGGGAATGTCTTTTCTTCTGGTCTGTCAACACTCTAGGTGGGCTAGATGGAGGATTTGGTTTCTGCGTATCTGCCAGGCAAAGTAGGGTGATGATGGATCTCAAAACAGGCAGAATATGCTTAAATCTTGTTCTAGTTTTAACTGCAATGAATTCTTCATTGCAGCAGTAGAGAGGAGGCTGTGGAAGTCTTGCAATATAACTTATTACTGCTCCTTGGGACTGAATCTCCATCTAGGCTCCTGGCCCTCATTATAGCTTAGTAACTAATTCCACCCACATTTTCTTTCACTACAAAGGATCTTCCTGTTAAGTTGTCCCAGCTTCCCATATATACCCCCTCTACTCAGCATCGCTTCCCTAACAGAAATGTGAAATTCACTATGTTTTAGTAATTGCTGTAAATATCCAGGAAGGTCTTAGCTTTATGCCTTTTACAGACATGCTTCCTTTCTCCATGCAGGCTAGTAAGATTGCAAGATCTAAATGAAATTTAGAAATCGCAGCCTAGCTTCAAGATCCAATTGTTGGTTAGTCAATCTTCTAAAAGACAATGAATTAAAGGAAAAAAGCCACAATATAAAAGAATGATTGGTAGATAAGTAACCTCTTTTCTTTTACTCAAAGCCTTGAGTTAATGATGCTTGGAGGATATAATGACATCATCATATTAAGCCAATACCATTGTCTGTAGCTGTGGTACCAGATGCACAAATTCTCTATCTTCTGTATCTTACATCCAGAACCATTCCTCTTTCTAAGAACTGAAATATCAAAGAAAATATTCTTCTTATAAAGATAACTAAATAATGACCATATCAACTTAAAAAGCAGAGTCAGTATTGTGACAGAGTGTCTATATATGAATATCTAGAAAAGAAGACAAAACTGAATCTTCAACATAGTTCTGAAATGTGGACAGGTATGGCAGCAGTTTCATGCTGGAAGGTTCAAATGACTAGATTATTCTATTTCAATTGTATTATACTTATGATTTGCTGTCATTTAATGGACTTCACATTCCAAAAAAGAGGATACATATTTGCTTCAGAGGAAAATAGAATATTAAAGGTTTAAAATACAATGCATATGATACAAGTATTCCAACTCTTCATTTTATTGAAAAACAAAAATGGCACACACCTGTAATCTCAGTTGCATGGGAGTCTGAGACAGGAGGATCACTAGTTCAAAGCCAGTCTCAGCAACAGTGATGTACTAAAAAACTCAGTGAGATCTTGTCTCTAAATAAGATACAAATAAAATAGGGCTGGGGATGTGGCTCAGTAGTTGAATGCCCCTGAGTTCAATCCCTAATACCAAAATACAAACAAAACCATCAATGAATATATAAACCAAAAAGAGCTCATTTGGTATTTGGAGGAGTTGGTGATATGTTAATCAATAAAATTCTTCCAGCATAAAAAAAATGATAGAGTATATGGGTGAGTATTTTAAGACTTTAAAAATAGTATTGCAAGAATACAGATTATATCCCTTTAGGGCTTTTTCCAATGTCTATTGTAACTGAACTTTTTAGTTGTTATAATAATCTACTAATGAACACTCTGTTTCAGTCTTGCCAACATATCTTTCACTCCCAGAAAGGGTCTTTTAAAAAGTACATCAAATCATGTCACTTGTCTTTATTAAAGCTTTCTTATTATGTAAGGTAAAACTCAAAAAATCAACCAATGTACCATGAACCTTCTGAGGGATGTAGACTTGTTCTTCCAGTCTTATTGTTATACAACCCTTTCCTGGCTTGCTCTGATACAGGGAAGAACTCTTTGTTTGCTGTTTTAAAAGTGCCATATTGTCCTTGTATTGGCATTTGCTGCTGTCTGTTTGCTCACCTGCAAGATCCCTGCATTAACTGCCATCTTATCATGTAGATTACAGCTTACATGTCCCTTCTTCAGAGATCCCTCCTTTCATCCTCTGACTAATGGGATCTCCTATTTCCATTTATTTTCTGTCATAATATCTTGTTTTACATTGCTACTTGAACTGTTGTTTGCCTCATGATTTTTTTTTTTTTTTACGATTTATTGCTTAATTTCTGTCTTCAACTAGCACATAAGCACTGTAAGAGCAGGGCATCTTTTCTGCCACATATACCCTGTCACTAACATGCTGGACATATAGCAGATGCTTAGTCCAGGTTGAATAAAGAAATCCCATGCTCAATATTTCTTAGAAGGCAGATTTTCATCATATTCATAATCAATTTTTAAAATTGCTAAAGGAGACAACTCAAAGAAGATTAATACATCATTGTGCTTCTTAGTTGTTTATGATTTTAAATGGACAAAACAATTACTAAAATATAAAAAATGCTTTCAGAAAAAGAGATAGACTTTTATATAAGGGTCTTGAAAACAGAAATCAACAAATATACATGGGTTAATTAAATGCAAAGAAGAATAAAATTTGCAGTAGAGTAGAAGCATTGAGAAGATGGCATGATCTTGCAGATTTAGAAATCCTAGGTCAAAAAGGTACTTTTCTATTTGAGAATGAAAAATTAAAAAGCCCTAATTTGTAAATTTAAGAATCAAGTTATTTTGGACTAAAGAAAAATTACAGCATTTAAGATGAAAAGAACCTTAAAATTAATTAATGACAATGAAACCTGATGTATGTCATGGTATAAAAGTGTCTGCATATTTAGGGATTTCATCATCAGTGTGAATAGTTCTTTATGGAAATACCCCTTGTGTTTTTAGTGTCCATTTAAGTTGATGGTTACTTGCTTGTAATCTAGCTCTGGTATGACTCCCATGCAATAATACTAAATTATACTTTTTGTTATTGAATGAATAATGCTTCACTATTGTTGAGTAAATAATAAGTGAATAACAGAATGGCTTAGGTGAGAAAACACTGGTAGAGGACAAGGCTGAGGGATAAGTTGGAATGCATAAGGTCAGAGAGATATCATATAAGAACTTATCAGTAAACTCATCTTGAATTATATTCATTGAGAAAACAGGGGACTACTATATCATTCTCATTGTCTGTACACAATGTTAGAACAAAGTGAAATAAAGTTAATGACTTCAAGGGAGAGGAATTTGTCATTTTCCTGACTGAAAAACTGCATCCATAATTCTAACAGGACATTTACAACTTGGAACATATGGCAACAAGCACTGGCATATTGCTGAAAGTAATCTCACTGGGCAGGCAACTTTCACCTCTCTGATGAAAATAACCATAACTCCTGGAATTGAGGTAATTTTGTGATTTAGGGACCAATCTCAATCATACTTAGACATCCTGTTGCTTTTCCAAGAGCACTATGCAAATTATGCAATGTTATTTGTTCAGATTTTTTCTTTTTCCAAATTGGACTCAAATTGAATACAGCTTAATGCTGTTTTTCCATTTGCCTGTTAGAAATACATTCATATAGGCGTATGTTTTAAAAAATGTTGTGAGAGTTTATTACCATGAAATCCCAGTTTGTTCTGAGAGGAAGTGAAGAGGGTGTTGATGATGTATTTAGTCTATGAGTAATGCATTCTTCCATACTATGAGATTTTACATATTTTAAATTCATATCTGGGAAGGTTAATGTCATAAAAATCTCAGAAAAAATAAAATAAAGTACTTTAAAATATACATTTTGGTAGAAAAATCTGGTAGAGGATATTTCACTGAAATTATGGGTAAATATCTAATGTGAAAAAGATTTTTAAAAATTATTTAGAATAAGAAGTTACTCAACAATTGTTGAAACTAGGATATTTCCTTAAAATTTTAAAGAAATAGAGTAACCAAGCTGCCTTGAAAAATAGTACTTAAACAACACACTGACATCAGAACACTTACTGCCCTTTTATTTTTGTTGTTGATATATTTGCATTCATTTGTAATTTTATGAGATGAGTTGGTATTTTGCTTTAGACTTTTGTTAACAATTTGTGCATTATGAAAGCTGTCTATATATATATATATATATATATATATAAAAGTACATGTGCCTTAGCTTTGAAGACCATTTCATTGACAGACTGCTCTGAGATAAGATAGAATAGTATTCAGTGGACCAGAAGGATTAAAAGTGTTTTCAAGTCAGATTGAAGTTGGATATCAAGAGTGTTAAAATGTGGAATAAGGAGGAAAATAGTGTAAAAAGTCAAAGACACAAAGGTAGAGAATAAAAAAGTGATTATAGGGGTGGTGGTGGTGAGAAAATGGGGAGTTTTAATTCAAGGATACAAAGAAGCAAATACACAGAATGAAAAAATCCAGAGATCTTATGTGTAACCCAAGAAACATAGTTAATGATACTTGCATGAAATTCAGGATTTTTACTAAAAGTGTAGTTTTTAGGTGCTTTTGCCTCTCTTCCAAAAGTGTATAGCTATTTAAGATGACAGATGTGTTTATTTGATTGACTATAGGAACCATTTCATTAGGTACATGTATATTAAAACGTCATGCTGTATCTTTTAAATGTATGAAATAACATTCTGTAAAAGAATAGAAAGTAGATAGGATGTTTAGAACATGAAAACTCAGATTCATGGTAGGAAGGACAATTGCTGAACATTTATAAGTAAAACTCTAGCTCAGATATAGTAACAGGTTATAAAAATTCAAAATTATATAGCACAACTATCTGAGAATTGGATAATAGAGGATCTTGTGTTGGTAGCAGATTGCAAGAATCTTAGATAAATCTGGTTAACATTTTAAACTAAATGTGCAGATTTAACCAATTTACTATTTTTTAATGTTGAAGTGTAGGATAGCTAGTAACTAGCACTAAAATGATATATATATGTTGTAAAATAGCTTCTCTTAAAATGTTAACATCTTTGACATGCATAAGTTATTACATTTTGTTTTAAATAAGGAATACTATCTAATAAGAGCTGCATATAGAGGAGACAGCCAGAAGGAGTTCTCCTGAATACTGCTTTGGACCCTGTTTTCTTTCTACTCACCATTCTCCCATACAGCCTTTTTTTGGTTACATACTATAGAATCTGGAGGACCTGAAGGCAGAGTAGAACATACAAACAACAAAAGATGGCTCTGAGAGGAAGTGATTGGCAAACACCACTTTTTAAGTTTCCTTTTGATGCAGGAACAATTTATCATAAACACAGTGGCTTAAAATAATATAAATTATTTTAAATAATTTATATTTAAAATTCTGCAATGGTTTTTACAAGACCAATATCAAGCTGTCAACAAAGCAAGAGGGCAATATGTTCTTCTCTGCTATGGTTTGAAAGTTTGTGTCCCCTCCACCTCCAAATTCATAGGTTGAAATCCTGACCCACAAGCAAATGGTATTAAAAGGCAGTGACTTTTGACAAATGCTTGTTATATAGGATTGGGCCCTAATGAATGGGTTTGTATCCTTAAAAAAGAGACCCCAGAGAGCTGTTTTGAATCCTTCACCATGTGAGGATACTGCTATGAATTACAACCCATGAACCAGAGACCAAGCCCTCACCAGACATCGAATCTGCTGATATCTGGATCTTGGACTTTCCAGACTTTAGAACTGCAGAATAAATTTCCATTGTTAAGCTATTTAGTTCATGGTGTTTTGTTTTAGTGGGCTGAATAAACCAAGACATTGCCTTTCCTAGCTAATAGAAGCTGTGCAGGATTTCTTGGCAAGTACCCACATCACTCTGAATTCTCATTCCATTAGAAATCTCCACACTTATCTCCCTCTCATAAAGACCCTTCTGATTACAAGGGCCCACTTTGATAATCTCATATACTCTCCCTTCTCTGAAGTCCCTCTTGCATTATAAATATAAATAAATTCAAGGGATTATATTTTTATGGCATCTTTGGTGGGGTACTATTCTATCTACCACATCCTTTTCTTCAATTTTATCATTTCATTTTTACTGTATTTTCTTATAATTAAGTCATGTGATATTTTAAGAAAGTAAGGTAATATGTTCCTGATTTCTTGATATTTAGAAATTTTTTGATACTTCAATATAAGCTAACATTATTTGTTTAGCCTATTTTATTTTTTCACGGAGCTGGGATTCAATCCCAGTGATAGGCAAGTTCTTTATCATTGAACTGTATTACCAGCTCCATTGAGCCAATTTTAACAAAGGATCTGAAGGACAAATTAATTGTCACTATATACTGAATGAAGTCTCTGACATAAATTTCAAAGTAGAGGTTAGATATATATATAAAAAACTTAATTTATAAAATTGCGTTAGTTTTAGTATATCAAGAAATTATTATTAATCTATAACATAGTAGTGAAAACGACTTTAGTGATATTTCAATAAATTAATTTATTAGTAATTATTCAAAAAATATTTAAAATGATTGATACCTTCAACAGGAATCTCATCTACTAAAAAGCTTGGCTTATACTAAAGATGAGATTGTTTTGTACACATTTATGAAATGACAAATAGCATTATCAGTCCCAGTCTTTGTGAAAAATGATGAGTCTCAAGTTCGTATTATTTAAGATCTATATAAGAGATCTAAAATTAAAGCTGTTTTTTTTTTCATTTGTTCCCTTCACTACATTTTTTGGGGGGGGATGCTGGTATCCAAACTATATACTTAATTTAAATGAGCAAGGATAAGACTTACCTTTATGGCTTTAGTGAGTCAGTCATTGTGATCTGAATCTGCAAAAGCAAAGTTTATATGAGAACCTTTAATATTTTTCCATGAGGTCACTAAAGTGTAGACTCATCCCCATTGTTTTTGATCTTTACTTATATTTTAATTTTTAAATGTGTATATTATTAAATATTGCAACTCTCTAATGTTGAATTGGGTATACAAGGAGTTCTCAACATGCCAGATACTTGATTAGAAGGTAAAGCCTAGTAAAAAAAACAGAACAAGCTTGATACAAAACTGCAGGTATACCGGAAAAGGACAGAGGTAGAATTTCCAAGTGTGTAAGGAAAAAATAAAAATGCATGTGGTCTTTAACCCACATGGAGAGCTAATGAGATGTGCTGTCAGACAGAAACAATGCACAATGCTTGACAGAATTGTTTCTATGGTATTAAGAGATGAAGCATTGCAAACTTAGATTCTCTACATAAGAACAGCTTTTCTTTTCTCTCTAATCTCCTGCTTCTCTCATTTTAAAGAATAGTATATTAGGAAGAAAATATAACATCTGTTAAGTAGTGAACTAACACAGTATTAGAACACATTTTACCTTAGGGTAATGACCCCTGTGTCTAAGGTCTGCTGTCATATCTCTTCTCTGAATTGGTGAAGACACTTCTGATCTGTATGTTCACTGAGGGGAGCAACACAGGTAAGCAATGAAGGTGATGTGGGAATAGAGTGCATCAGAAATATTAACCATAGTTTTAGGAATATTCACAGAACTGGGTTGAGGGAGGGTGCTTTGCTTATTATAGAACTGTGCTGCTGCCATTTGTAGAGCTGCCACATAGTTTCATCTCTCATTAACCTCCATTTTTCTTCTGTTCCAGCTCCTACTGTCTTGCCATGACTGGAAGGGGATACACTGCAGATACTTTGAGGCCTCCTCTTGCTGTTTCTTGGGAGTGTTCTATAACCTTCAAGGTAGAGGGCCATGATCTGACCTCTGTGGCTTGACATATTTCTTGGTAATGTTTGGTAAGAAATTACTCCTCTGTTTTCTTCTTCATGTCCCCTCCCTTTCTGGATTTTAACCCACTGTTTCAACAGTTGCATTTGAATTTGTTCTTTGTATGACTAGTTCTGCCTCTGTATGCAAAGGCCCTATATTTGGATGATTTCCACCTCTAAGATCTGCCACGCTTACATTGACTGTTTTGTTCTCTGAACTATTCACATCGACTTGTCTGTAGTATGCAGTCTGAGCTGGGCATGCTGACCCACTTTCATATTCAGATGACAAAGAATTCAACTTTACACTGTTAATTTTTGTTAAAGGTCTATTTTGACCATCTTTCTGAAATTTATATTTTTCAACTTCTAATGTCTTTTTTTCTTCAATTTTGCTTATTTCCTTGTTTTTTTTTTTTTTTTTTTTTTTTTGGAGGGGCAATGTTTTGGGGCCTCTGGTTTAATTAGCACTCTATGTTTGGGAATTTTATTGCTTTCTTTATTTGGTATACTTTTGGATGTAATATTATCCACTCTTTTCACAGGTCTGTCTGTACAAGGGCAGCATCTAACATGGTTTTCATCTACAACTCTGTTTTCTTTCCTGTATCAGTGCAGAAATAATATGTCTGCATGTTTGGATGGGCTGCCCTAAAAGCATATTTGCAATTAATGTTATCCTCCGAGGTTAGCATAGCCATTTGAAAACTAGGTAATAGTATGCTTCCTAGGATACCCTCCTGTTTCTCATTTCTGTAACACAACAGGCAAAGATCAGAAAGCACAAACCAGTGTTTCTTCCACAGCTTCATGCTAGTATTGTCCTGTTTATAAAACCAACCTCATTTGACCACAGGTGCATTAGGATTTCTTTTAATTGAATTGACTTCTATTTAAAATTGAAACCAGTGATTTTCTGCCTATAAGGCTCTTTGGATGTACTCCATAATCTGAAATCATGTTATAGTTAGAAGCTTCGTTTATCATACTTATAGGTTGTTCTTTCTTTTCTTTAGACATCATGGTTGCAACAGTTAATTGTGTTAGTTCACTACAAAAATAAAGTTGTCCTGTGATGGCTGTCCTGTGACTGGATGTTTGCAGGTCATTCCTTTCATTACGGTTTATAGAGTATCTTGCACCTTCAAAAGTTTATGCTTCCTCACAGCCAGTAGGCAAATCTGTGCTCTGCTGCTGATGTCAAGGTTCAGATCCACCTCCAAGTCTGATCCCCAGCTGCCACTCTCCCCACCTTTTCCTGCTGCTGCAGAGGCTGCCCAGGGAGGACAAACTCATTTCCATTTTTAGCATCATTTCTAAAGCATGAAGGTACACAGAAAAGTGGACCTTCTGGCAGAAGAGATCCAGTGAATCCAACAAGTATTATTTTATCCAAGAAATGCCGAAAAAAAGAAAAAAAGGCTAAGGGGGAAAAAAACCTCACAGGCAATAGGGAATTAAAGAAATTAAAGATAAGTTATCTGTTACTCAGTTTCCAACAAAAGGCGAGAGAGTAGCATAATGTACTGCCAATCACCTGTGCGAAATAGCAGGTAAGCTCAAAAAAGGGCTGGCAGAAAGGTTGCTTTACTCAAAGATACATAGATCTGGAAGCAACCAAGATGCCCTTCAAAGGCTAACTTTATAAACAAACTGTGGTACAGCTATATAATAGAATATTATTCAGTGATAAAAAGAAATGAGCTGTAAAGCTATGAAAAGATTTGGAGGCAACATGCAGACTGGCATTGAGAAAGATGCTGATCTGAAAAGGCTATGTATTATAAAATTCCAACTATATGGTTTTATGAAAAAGACAAAAACTATACAGACAATAAATCAATCTGTGACTGCTAGGGGTTTGAGGAAGAAGGGAGGCATGGATAGGTAGAACAAAAATGATTTTTAATGGAGTGAATCTATTTTACACTGTCGTGATGGATACCTGACATCACTCATTCCTCAAAAACCACAGAATGTACAACTCAAAAAAGGAATGCTAATATAAACTATGGAATTTAATAATAATGTATCAATTATCATAACAAATGTGCCACACTAATGCAAGATGTTAATAAGTGAAGAAAGTGAGGCGGGAGAAAGGGAAGTATGGGAATTCTCTCAGAAAAAAAGTGTATACATCTGGGGCCTGGCTAGTTGGAAATAATGAACTGCAAAATGGACATAGTGATTCTGACTCTACCTGAGGAGTCAGTTTTCAGTGTTGGTGTAATGGTAGTCTTACTGCTAAGAATCATAGGAGAGTCTGGTTTGTCTTCATAGGATCTAACTCTCCTTGGATTTTTTTTTTGTGTGATTGCACTTTGGACTCTCCATGAATTACTTGAAAGCAAGTTGTTTTTATATTTCTTGCTATTTATCTGAAAGCAGAGGGCATATTCCATGAAATTGCTGCATATCCCTTGACCTTTGCCTATTTGCACTTTTGCCTTGAGAATATTTTATTAAGGTCTCTGAGACACCTTGAATTTTTTGGAAGGAGCCAAACTCTGACAATATTTATCTCTTTCTGGTGCCAATTTCTTATGGCAACAGCCTCTAGATTATTCAAAATTATTTCATTGTATAGATACTACTAGTTCTCATTAATTTATATATAAACCATAAGCAAGGAGATGAAGTTAACAGTATTGACCAAGAGTAATCATTTCACTATTAGGAAATATTGCTAAATTAGCCCAGAGTAAGAGAAGGTTTTCTGTGATCAATAGGGGTAAATATTTATTTGTATGAGTTCTTGTGCTCTCTCGGTCAAGAGTTTCATAATAAAATAAAAGTTTTATATAAAAGTTAAATTTTTCTTAAAGGTGTGTACACAATACAAGAAAACCAGACTCTGAATTTTTTGTTCAGCATTGTCAGATCTGTAAATGAAACAAATTTTTTCTTTTGAAGTTTTTTGATTTTTTGTATAATATTAATTTTATGCTCATGTGGAAATATAATTAATATAATTTTATTTAATTCTACAGAGAATTATTTATAAACTAGCTTTAAAAATCATAAAATTGTAAATGCTGCTCAAAATAAAATGAACCGTTTGGAAAGGAATCTGGTGAAAAATAAAGATTTCCCTGAAAAATCCCCAACTTCTTAGTCACACATTGCAGAGTCTTTTATATAATGATTTCTTGTGTATTTTCTAGAATTAACTATGCAGATTCAGGCTTATATATGTAAGTATGTAATGCATACATTTTAGAATGTGAAGATTATATAAGTATGAGATATATATATATATATATATATATATATATATATATATACACACACACACACACATATATGACATTTTAGACATCAGCACATATAAAGCTCTGTTAGTTATGAGTATGGATGTGTGTATAGATAAGGAATGATTTTGTGGTTCTGGAATGTGCTTTGGAGAGAAAAAAAATTTTTGAATTTCCTTTAGTTGTTGGAATGAGCCTCTAATGTACTCGTCTAATATAGCAAACAATTCTTTGAGTCACACATATAGCTTACATCTCCAGACTAGACTAGAAGTTACTCCAGATGGTTATGGTTGAAGGATGGGCTTCCTGAGCCCATGTCAGCCTTGCAAGTCTTCACTTCATAAATATACGGCAGCCTCAAAGTATTCAGAACATGTCACTTACAACACTTCAAAAGTTTATGTTTGGCAGTTAGCCAAAAAACACTATCTTTGTTTGACTGTCAGTGGAAAATATTCAATTAGATGAACGTACAGTGAAATGAGTTCTTCCTACAGGATTTAAACTCAACAAAACATTGCCATATAATTTCAGTGGGACTACATTTCTCATGAAGCAATGCCACTTTGGATCTTAAATGAAATTAAATATGCTTTATTTTCTGGCAATTGCCTTATGGTTATAAACCTCATTCATTCCAAAGATATTTTACTTTTATGGATGAAATCCAAAATTAGAAGGCAGCAAGTTTTGATCTTTAATATCCTCATGAGAGGTCTCTGTAAGTGGAACTATTTGTAATATTTGGCTTTATCATAGGGATCTCATTGGTTACACAGTAAAATATTTTATTTTTCCAAATAAGAAACTCTTTGCATATCTGTATTTTCTGGAATGTGAAGGTAGATCTAACACTTGTGGATGAACAGATTTTTATGAAGTCTATTAATAGAAAACTCTATAGTTAAGAGTGTTAACTGTTTATACCCACTGGCTTTTTGAGGGGGGTGTGAGGTGGAGTACCAGTGATTGAACTCAAGGACACTCAACCACTAAGCCACATTCCCAACCCTATTTTGTATTTTATTTAGAGACAGGGTCTCACTGAGTTGTTTAGTGTCTCGCTTTTGCTGAGGCTGGCTTTGAACTCATGATCCTCCAGCCCTAGCCTCCCAAGCCATTTAAGATTATAGGCTCAGTGGTTTTATAGGGCTTACATCCCCTAAAATGTTTTTTTTCTCACATATCAGTGCTATCCTATGCCATAAATTAATAACACACATGAATGCACGAGCATGTGAGTGCATACACACACACACACACACACACACACACACATACACACACACACACATACACACAGCCCATAAAGGATTAATAAAGAGAAATCAATAATAGTCATTTACCAGAAATAAAAGGCATTTGTTAAAGAGAACAAAGCATGAAATATGGAAGTCATAGAAAGGAAAAGGCTGAAATTTACTTGCATGACTATAGTTTAATTCAAGCTTGCTTTGAGCTTCAGACATAGAACTTTTGATGGTAGGATAACAGCAATGAGGAATACAAATGAATTGTGAGAAGAGGTTGATGGTTAGGAGAGAAAGGCTTTTTGCTTTTGTATGAAATTCTTAATTGAATCTTTTGGCTTTTTTGCACAGTGATTATATAGCTTGATGTTTTATTGTTGTAACTGCCTGCAGAAATGGCATGTGGTAACTCTAGCTGTTGGAAAAGCTTGCTGGGAATTGGATGCTCTGTTCTATTAACAGGTACAAAGGCAAGATATCAATTTACATAATTTTAACGCTGGTGTGGGATAAACAAGTGAGAGCAATATTGGCTTATTCTTTGAAGTGAGGGTCTAACCTCTTAATTCTCCTCAACATTGGTTACTTCAAATACAAGACATCCAAAAAAACTTTATATGCTCAGATAGCTGCAAAAACTGTAACTTTGGGAGATCATTGTCAAAGCTTCTCTTCATAGTACCAGTTATCTCTTTTTTAGTTCTGTCTTCTTCATCCAGAATTATTCAACATGCAGTGCCCACCCCACCATAGATTGACCTGCTCTGCATGCATCCCTTCATCTTTTGATATTGTAAAAGTACTTCAAATACTAACTAGTTAATTTTACAAAATCCATGTTGGAATGCCAGTGAATGTCAAAAGAGAATGAGGAGGAGTGTATCCCCAAAGAGGCACATTTGTTTTCTCAGTTAAAAAAAAAAGTATACATATTACAAACACACACAAACATATATGCATATATATATAATTTATGCATATATATTTCAATTAATTGTAAGGCTATTAAAGTATAAAAGTATGTAAAGATGTAAAGTTCAAATTGTTTTACCTCTAAATGATAAGATCTGTTAATTTCATGTCTACCTTGGATCTGTTAATTTAGTGCTACCATTTAAGACATGCCCTACAATAAAAATGAAATTATAATGTTTGTTCTCTGTGATGTTTATTTTCAATTAATATATTTTGAACCATCTTAACATATATGAATCTCCTAAATTCTTTTTAACTATCCTAATAACAGTTTATTGTATAATCTTTATAGTTTAATTAACGTATTACAAGTTATTTAGACTTTAACTTAATCAACAAACGATAGCAAAACAACAAACTACAATAACCATATAATGTATATATCTTTCACATTTGACTAAATATTTATTTAGTTAAATTGCCCACAAATTGAGTTACTGTGCAAAGGAAAAATAAAAGATCTGTTACTTAAGATCATTTTTCCCCCTATTATGTCATTTCTTCTTTGCACTTCACGGAAAAAAAAAAATCAAAAGCTCTTTAGAAGAAGACCTTTTCATAGCAGTTTGGATTTTTGAAGTCAAGTAGAAAAGGGATTTTATTGTGAGCAAACAGAGGAAAAGAAGATGTTGGTTGTATCTTTTAATTTTTTTGGCCCATTTGGTACATGGAGGACTGTTCCATGGACAGGCTACTTCCAGACAGGAAACTGTGCAATTGAAAAGTATTTTGGCAAATCAGTTTTGCGAGGTTAACTAATCCTTGATCTTACGAATTGTTAATAATTTTAAAAAGTTCATGAGTTTGAGGGTAACATTCAGTAGAGAAAGTCAAGCATAAGACTTATCATTATATAAATTGTTTAATGCACTCCTTGATTATGAAATGAATTATACTGATTACCTAAGTGATGAGATCTCTGAGTGACAGGGAATCTTGTTACAGGATTTTTATACCAAGAAGGGAAATTCAGAATGTGAAAAATTTATAATGTACAATGTTATGAATTGGTGAATAATAGGTTATGCTTTTATTCTGGATATATTACTTAGAGATATATCATATAGAGCATTATGGATTTCTTTTTCAAAAATAGAAAGGAGAGGACCTTTTATAATGTGAATGTTATATCCCTGTCTTTAAGAAAGCAAACTAACATAATCTTTTTGCATTTTTTCCTATTCTACTTCTTTTTGTAGGTAATGAGTAGAAATTTATTTTATCAATGGTTTTAATCTCTGTATATATTTTTGTAGTGTTTCTCTGTGGTATTTCTGAATTTTAAAAATATAAAAAACATTCTGAACATTGGAAATTTTGTGATAAAAACATGAGGCTTTAATGGTGCTGTATTGTAATTCACGAATACCTGAACCATGAATCCTGTTAAATCTCTCCTTTCAATTCTGTAAGGTTCTTACTATGTAATTAGTTAATTCATTTATTTCCAAATACTCTACTCAGTATCTTTGTAATTTCTTAGTCCACCAATGCAGATTACTGGGAAGGATGTGTCAGAGCATGGCTTCTGTGGGATCTTTGACTCTGCCAAGCCCCTTCACTGCTACTGAAACCTAAGAGGACAAGCAGGGATAGAGAGAAACTGAATCAGTGCTGCCCTAGCAGGGGGGGCATATTTCCCACACAGCCAAGCCATGTTGAGCACGAAATTGAAAAGAAACGGAGACAAAGACTTTTATTTTTAGGTGAAGTGGCAACAGGATTACCACAGAATGCCTAGGTTGTCATCATACTGATAAAAGTAGTATTTAACATGTGTCATGCACTCTTAAACAGGCATAGCATGTGCATGCACTCTACTGAGCACTTTATTCACAGTATCAATTCATCAAATTTTGATAATAATCCTACAGCATGAAGTACAGAAAAAGAAAATTGAGGTACAATGAAGGTATCTTCCTTAAAATATAAAATATATAAACTGGGATTTGAATCCACACTCTGTCTGCAGAGTCAAAGTTCTTCAGCATTTTGGTACACTTTGCTTTCCTCCTAGGAAAGAGGTGAGCCCATACATAGGTGAGACATCATATCTGATATAGGTGTATAGAAAGGTGTTTAATTGGACCTAATACTTCCACTCTTATCTAAAATTGATTGATTTCTTATAACATGGTAGGTCAGACTACCTGACATTTATCTTCCTTCATTTAATCCTTATAGTAATTGAAAGACCCCCGTTTCCCTGTCCAAGGAGAATCACAGGAAACACTGGCTGCAAAAGCATGAGGTGGTTTATTGAGACACAGGCGCCTGCGGGTGCCCAGCAGAACCTCAGCCGGAACTTTGGTGAACTGGCACACCGGGCTTGGGGATACAGAAATTTTTATAGGGTAAAGGGGCAGTTTTCATGCGCGGTAAACAATAGGTTTCTTATTAGTTAATTTTAAACCCAGCATATAGATTACCTAAAGGGCAAAGTTGTTTTTCACTGTATGCTACTGAAAAAGAGCCACATAAAGCTACATATTTGCACTCTGGTCCTCCTGTTCCTGCTCATTCAGGCATGCCTTGGGACCTGGTCCTTTGTCCTTTCTCAACCTGTTACACCTAACTAATTATCTGAAAAACACCTCTGGAGCCTGCGTAGGTTTGTGACATGCCTTGGTGGTTTTGCAGCTAGGCCTTACGTTGTTGGGCTGGGGTCTTTCAGTAATCATTTCAGGTAGTAGATGCTTACTAACCCTATTTTGGAGATGGACAATCTAAGCAAAGGCAGAATAAATAATTGATCAAGGAAAAAATGTTGATAAATTTGAAATCAAGATTCATAATTGTTTTTTTTTTATCCACAATGGTAGGCTGTTTGGTTAGGCTAGGATAGGAAGAGAGTATCTTTTCCCACTACATCCTGATATTCTTTTCTGAGCTTTTGGATAAACTTGTAAGGACTGTAATCAACCAGAATATGGGGCTCCTTTCTGGTGGGGAGGAGTCTTGTAGTCTTGAATCTACCTGGGTGTGAACTTCTAATATAACTATATCTATGTTATAGTATCTATCTATAGCTGATTCTGTATCTACTCTGGGATCACTAAAATTGCTCTGTTCTCAGAGCTATTTGTACATTAGTTTGAAAATTGAATCCCTCTTTGATTAACTCTTTCAAATTTTTTGGAGTCTTGCTATTTATCTTGTTGCACCAAAAGATTTAAAAGCCCAGAAATGAATTCAATTATACCTTGTTAAAGTGTCCATTAACAAAATGAATCATATCTTGCTATTACATTTTCAGAGAAAAAACAAAATACAAAAATGAAATTCCTTTCCTGATTGGAGAAATTAAATTTCAAAAATATTAAACTCTGAATTCATTCCTAGTGATGACCCTTTTACCAATAGAGGTTATACTTGTATGTTTATATGAATAACTATAGACTGAGCCTTCTCCCACTCCTAAAGGCAGTCACTCTAGCCCCACACCTTTAATTCTTTTCAGGGATCCAAAAACACCCTGGATGAGGAAACTCTGCAGAAGCTTCACATTCCAATGCAAATTTATTCTTAACTCTTCCTGGTATCAGAGCTTCCACTTTTATTTAGGAGTAGGGCACTCTTCAGGCAACATTTAATTGTCTTCTGCACACAGCCAAACTCTGGGGCTTGTTTCAGTTTTTTTCCAATAAAAACAGGACCTCCAATAATTTATAATGTGCTATGTGGCTTCCCTTCTTATTACCTTCTGAGGAAGTTTCTTCTGAAGCCTTGCTGAACTAACTACAGGGCCATTCTCAACAGCTACCTGAATTCAAAGTGCTGCAACACATATTTAAAAACTTGTTCTTTCCGAGATTAAGGGCAGAAGAGATGCATTTCACAAGGTTGTGCTTTAGAGTTTTAATTTTCCAAGCCACAAGTATTGTCCATTAACTGTTTTAGAAGCATGAGAAAAGCAGTTTCTATCTCCTTTATCTCTAAAGCAAGGCTTTCATTTCCCAAGGCCTCTGTTTTCCCCTGATTTATCCCAATTCCCCTCCAAATTTCAAGTGTGTTTCAGAAAGTCCAATCTATTTTATTATACATTTATCCCTGGTTTGACTAGGAAGAATATATATATTACTGCTATAAAATTATTTATATGTTTTCTTTCCCTTTGTTTTAGATATTTACTTTCTGAACATACTTTTTAAAAATACTTTGTCTTAAGTTTTTTTTTTTTTTTTTACATAAAGTACAAGTAGTTAAGTTTCTCCCAAACCATCCTTTTATTAAAAAATAAAAGAAAATGAAATAAAACTAAACCCTTCCCACTGATGGTGGTATTTTCACATAGGAAACAGACTGTTATAAAAGGCTATGACAAATCATTTGCCTTCTTTTCATTGGGTTTGTTTCTTTGTATATTTTAAACCTTCCTGTCTCCTTTACACAGGGCAGAATTGCTTCTCTATCCTGTATCCAAGTGTTTTAGGAAGTGGAACTACTATTCTGTGATCTTTTTAGCTTTCTCCTGCTTTCAAGTATACTTGGTTTTAGAAATTTTTTCATTTGTTAATTGGAAACTGAGGCAGTGTGAAGAACCCCATCAGCCCTTTAAACCCCAATTTTTGGCATCAAGGCAGAAAGATCTTAGACATGTCACTCAGAGTAACAGGCATGAGTTTATTAGAAAGGATGAGAAAGGAGGACACTCCTAAGGAAAAGAGTGGGTGCCCTCAGAGAGGAGAGGGACAGTGTGCTTCTCCTGCACTCCAGTTTTATTGGGGATCCCAGAGAAGTTTCCAGAGACCCACTCAGGTCCACCTGTTGACTTTTAACTGATAGGAAGATGACATCAGACTTTAAAGTCCCCACTGCCATGACAACTCTAGGTCACTCTGGCTCATGCTGACGAGTTCTAATTGAATTCTTAACCATAAATTCTTATAGATTTTTATGCTTAGGAAGAATTATTTTTATCTCCCTGAGCTTTGGGATCTGGACTGTGAAAAGGGTCACCAAAGTCTCCCCTTCATAGTAACTTTGGTTTCTCTTATCCACATTATTTCAGGCTTGCATTTCTCCTGTAGATAATAGGTAATTTTCTTAGGAATGTGACATATCCTGTCTTTTTAAGCCAGGCCGAGCTGCAGGTAAATTGCTTCTTGGAAAAGAAAGCATGTGGCAGTCAACAGAGTGTGTCCATTACATAGAATTATTTCTTTAACTTTGTCTTCCCACCACTCACATCTGTGGGTCCCTATCATATTCATCAAAATTAATTCCCCCAGTTACTCCAGTTATTAATCTTTTCTCCATTTTCAAAGAAGGACTCAAAAATTCATTTATCTTGTTTCCATCTTTTGAAGTCTATTCAGCTTACTTTATGACATCTTACCATTCTATCAAATCAATTTGAGTCTCGAATTGTCTTTATAAACATTTGTATTGAGGTTAATCATTTTTTTCATATTTATTGAGCTTTGCTTCTATCATTTCCATCCTTCCCTAGGGAAATTTCTGTCTTTCTGTAGATCAGTCAATGTGTATATCTGCCTTCATTTTTTCTTTCTTTTCTTCCAATTGTTTTTGATAATTCAAAGGAAGTCTTTAAAAAAATTGTATCCCATTACAAATTCCATATTTTTAATCAATGTGAAAATAGAGAAAACATGAAAGACAGAGGTCTTTGGTTAGTTTCTGTTTTATGCCAGACCAGCTGCTATCTAAATTGGCTATCTAAATCTGGATTGATCTTAATAGTGCATTTAATTAAACTATTTAGTTTGTACTTAGGAGTGCCTATTAGAATGCCCACTGGCTTATATGCTGACATCAGATGCTAGGAGAGTTTAATCCCTTTTAATATTTCTTTCTTGGAATTGAGTTTGAGTTATTAGAAATGGAAAAGTACACATATTACCCTCTGTGTCCTCAAACAATCTTCTGAGTACTTCCTAGCCATAACTGAAACCTTGAGGACTAATTTCCACTATGGTACATTTAAGTGGATTTTACTTCATCTTGTCTACGCTGTGAACTTCAAAGCCTAGGAAAAGAAGTTGGTAGCTTTCTGTTGCTGCTTCCAGGTCATTATTCCTCTAACTCCTCTGGATTAATTTGCTAGGGCTGCCTTTACAAAATGCCACAGACTAGGTCGCTTCAACAGGAATTCATTTTCTCACAGATACAGAGCATAGTAGTCCGGATGAGGTGTTGGCAAGTGGTTTCTTCCAAGGTCTTTTCCCACCAAATCAATGTGATCTTCCTGAGTTTTCATATTGTCTTCCCTCTGTGTGTGGTGAGCCATGTCAGCGAACCATGGTCGCCATTAAAAGATGGCGCTTATAAGCTCCGTGGCCTGTGATAAACAACTCCTTGTTTTTGAAGAGATGGCACGTAGCTGTAAAACACCCTATGAGAAAGGTCCACGTGGCAGTTGTGCATTGGGGCTTGATGTGCTTTATCAAGGCTGGGGTGCTCGGGTGGGGTAGTGGTAGAAGTAGAAGTAGAAGTAGAAGTAGAAGTAGAAGTAGAAGTAGTAGTAGTAATAAAAGAAGCTTCCAGAGACACATAAGTAAAGGCCTGAATAAACTGCTGAAACAAGAATCTTGTGTCGTGTCCTCCTTGCTGGCAAGGGGTAAAGGCATCTGTGGTCATCTGGGATGTAATCTCTTCTTCTTAAAAGTCGCCTTGGATGAGGGTTCACCCTAATTACCTTATAAACTTTAATTACTTCCTTAAAGACCCTATCTCTCCAAGCAGTTCCATTCTGAGTTATTGGGGGTTAGGAGTTCTTCTTATGAATTTGGGGGGAACAATTTAGCCCCCAAAGACTCTCCTACTTATTCGTGCACTTTAAAAAATAAAGTATCTACTACCCAGTTT
Source organism: Ictidomys tridecemlineatus (assembly GCF_052094955.1). NCBI lineage: Eukaryota > Metazoa > Chordata > Mammalia > Rodentia > Sciuridae > Ictidomys > Ictidomys tridecemlineatus. Next base: position 114,333,693 of record NC_135482.1, read on the forward strand.
CTCTCTTGATTGCTGATAACCTCAAACCTGACCTATTTCAAAAATAAATTTATGTTTATATACCAGATTAGCAAGTCTTGAAAAATTCAAATATTATCTATATAATTTCAAAGACAAACACACACAAACACACAAACACACACATACATGCACACATTATTAACAATCTCTAAATTCCTTTTTTTCACCTGGTTCTTCCTTGACAATATTTCTAATTTTCAGAGAAAATAGAAACTCTCATCCATTTCAGGCCAAACATTCCCATCTATTTGGAACATACTGTGTATCTGACAACAAGGTGTCTATTTTTACATACTTCAAAAAAAACCCCAAATTATCTTTAACTACATTCCTTCAAAATCAACCTTTACCCTTTGTAATATCACTTGTCACAGTGAAGGGTACTTTTGTATTTGTGGTACTACAAGCTAGAGATTTTGAAATTCCCTTTCTCTTACTCTTTATATTCCTTTCTCAAGTTTTGTACCTTAGTTTCTAAATATCTCTGGTTTCTTTTTAAAAAAATATTTTTTAGTTGTCAATTAACCTTTTTAAAAATTGTTGTTATTATTATTATTATTATTATTATTATTATTATTATTTATATGCAGTGCTGAGTATTTTTTTTATTTATTTTTTTATTGTTGGTCGTTCAAAACCTTACACAGTTCTTAATACATCATATTTCACAGTTTGATTCAAGCGGGTTATGAACTCCCAACTTTACCCCGTATACAGATTGCTGTATCACATCAGTTACCCTTCCATTGATTGACATATTGCCTTTCTAGTGTCTGATGTATTCTGCTGTCAGTCCTATTCTCTACTATCCCCCCTCCCCTCCCCTCCCCTCCCCTTTTCTCTCTACCCCTTCTACTGTAAATCATTTCTTCCATTTGTATTATCTTGTCTTACCCCTCCATTACATAGTTCTTGATATATCATATTTCACATTTTGATTCAAGTGGGTTATGCACTCCCATATTGCCCCTTATACTGCTTGCAGAATCACATCACTTTCACTTCCATTGCTTTACATATTGCCATCCTAGTGTCTGTTGTATTCTGCTGCCTTTCCTATCCTCTACTATCCCCCCTCCCCTCCCCTCCCCTCCCCTCTTCTCTCTCTACCCCCAGTACTGCAATTCATTCCTCCCCCTTGTATTATTTTTCCCTTTCCCCTCATTTCCTCTTGTATGTAATTTTGTATAAACCTGAGGGTCTCGTTCCATTTCCATGCTATTTCCCTTCTCTCTCCCTTTCCCTCCCACCTCTCAACCCTGTTTAATGATGGTCTTCTTCTTGTGCTCTTCTTCCCTAGTCTGTTCTTAATTACTCTCCTTATATCAAAGAAGACATTTGGCATTTGTTTTTTAGGGCTTGGCTAGCTTCGCTTAGCATAATCTGCTCTAATGCCATCCATTTCCCTCCAAATTCTATGATTTTGTCATTTCTTAATGCAGAGTAATACTCCATTGTGTATAAATGCCACATTTTTTTTTATCCATTCGTCTATTGAAGGGCATCTTGGTTGGTTCCACAGTCTTCCTATTGTGCATTGTGCTGCTATGAACATCGATGTAGCAGTGTCCCTGTAGCATGCTCTTTTTAGGTCTTTAGGGAATAGACCCAGAAGGGGGATAGCTGGGTCAAATGGTGGTTCCATTCCCAGCTTTCCAAGAAATCTCCATACTGCTTTCCAAATTGGCTGCACCAATTTGCAGTCCCACCAACAATGTACAAGTGTACCCTTTTCCCCACATCCTCGCCAGCACTTATTGTTGTTTGACTTCGTAATGGCTGCCAATCTTACTGGAGTGAGATGGTATCTTAGGGTGGTTTTGATTTGCATTTCTCTGACTGCTAGAGATGGTGAGCATTTTTTCATGTACTTGTTGATTGATTGTATGTCCTCCTCTGAGAAGTGTCTGTTCAAGTCCTTGGCCCATTTGTTGATGGGATTATTTGTTATCTTATTGTCTAATTTTCTGAGTTCTTTATATACTCTGGATATTAGGGCTCTATCTGAAGTGTGAGGAGTAAAGATTTGTTCCCATGATGTAGGCTCCCTATTTACCTCTCTTATTGTTTCTTTTGCTGAGAAAAAACTTTTTAGTTTGAGTAAGTCCCATTTGTTGATTCTAGATGTTAACTCTTGTGCTATGGGTGTCCTATTGAGGAATTTGGAGCCCGACCCCACAGCATGTAGGTCGTAGCCAACTTTCTCTTCTATCAGATGCCGTGTCTCTGATTTGATATCAAGCTCCTTGATCCATTTTGAGTTAACTTTTGTGCATGGCGAGAGAAAGGGATTCAATTTCATTTTGTTGCATATGGATTTCCAATTTTCCCAGCACCATTTGTTGAAGATGCTATCCTTCCTCCATTGCATGCTTTTAGCCCCTTTATCAAATATAAGAAAGTTGTAGTTTTGTGGGTTGGTTTCTGTGTCCTCTATTCTGTACCATTGGTCCACCCGCCTGTTTTGGTACCAGTACCATGCTGAGTATTGAACCCAGTGCCTCACACATGCTAGGCAAGCACTCCACCACTGAGCCATAACCCCAGCCCTCTCTTGTGTCTTTATATACTTTACCTCTCTACATTTTCTGCTCATTACCATCACCTGTATCTCCAAGTGTGCACTCTCATTTATATTCTGGCTAATCCCCAGATAATTTTTTCCCACTGCAGATAGAATAACATTTTCAAAACACAAATATAGCATTGTCACTATATTTAAAATTTTTCTAAGTATGCTAGATTTCCCTCCATTCTTGTGTCTTTTTTTCCCCCAACCAGTTTTGACTTATTTATCCTAATACACTGTGAAAAACACAGGAGATTCTCAATATATATTTGATGAATTAAGAACTAAAAGCATGAATGAAAAATAGATCAGTATCTGTACTTTGGGAAAAGAACATTGGAATCAAATTAGTAAGGATATTTTAGGTATAGAAATGATACACATGTGCATCACACTCATGTAAATGAATAAGTCTTATATGAAAGGTGAATCATCATGCATCAACTATAAAATTCTCTTCACCAATCTTAATGTTGATTTACTTTTTTACCTCTTCATTTATCTTAAATCAATTTTTTTTTTCATCATCATTACGACTATAGCCTTATTCAGGTAACTATTCTTTTTCATTATTATTTCCTGAAGGAATACTCTAACCACTTTTCATAAATATGGTCTCATATTCTTCTAATCCTTTTTCCCCAAATTTTCTATCATAATAATTTTTTTAAATATAAAAAATATTAAGTTACTTTCTTGCTTATAGACCCTCGTTGTTTTCCCCTTGTTTTCAGGATGGAATTTGAAGTGCCAAGCATGGGTTTTCCACAGCTCTGGCATGATTCTCCACATTTCTTTATATTACATTAAATATTATATTATAAATATAATATATTAAAAATGAATGATGAATTAAATCATTTAAATATTATATTAAAAAATGAATGATGAATTAAATCATTTAAGATGTTTGTTAAAACAGTGGAAAAAAACAGGGCTGGGAATATAGCTCAGTCAGTAGAAGGCTTACCTCAAATGCACAAGTCTCTGAGTTCAATATCCACTACCACAAATAAAACAAAACAAAGAACAAAACAGTGGAAAACATTATAATACAAAATTAAAATTATCTATTTTTCTCTCAATTTCATGTACAATGTATTTAATTTCACTGCTGTGGCATATGAATTGATATTATTAGTCTTTACTGAAGACATGTCTAGGACTACTGAATTCCTACTGATCCAGAATTTATATTATTGGATGTCTCCAACTATTTTTGTGAAATGGAGGGGGGAAAGGAAATAAAACTTGTTTCTTGTGTTCCCGAATTAACCCGAAATTAGTTAGCTTTGATTTTAGAATCCTGAAATTCTAACAACATATTTTCTCTGTTAGTGGAGGCCTTGCATGAAAATTACTCAAACTTGTGTATTAGGTAATTAAGTTAAAAAATGGTTAGAATTAAACAGGCTTTGTTTGGGGTTGATAATAAGTACTCAGGTGATTATTATTTTTATAAAGATGAATTTCACTTTCATAATTATGTTGCTTGTTTTAGATTTTTATATTATTTTTCTCATTTCATACCCAACCAGATATAATATTCCACCAAAATTTGTAATTCCCAATTTTCTCTTTACTTATTTCCCCACGGATATTTAAACTTCAAGAGAGGGTGGTCTTTATTTGCCAATTCATTTAAAAATATTGGAAAGAATTGCAAAATTTTGTTGAAAAATGAAAATAGAATTTGTGGGTAAGAATTCGAGAATGGGCTTTTCAATTTGAGAAGTGACACTTTTTTTTTTTCCCCTACTTAGTAATGTAAGGGCACTTGTCTAGCTTGGGAAAAAACCTGGCTATATATATGTTAAAGTCAACTTTCTGCTAGCACTTCCAAGTCAAAATAAATACAGGGTAATTTATATCCCAAAATCTATGCTGAAAAATGACTTCAGATGACAACAGTTTGAAACAGCTGGTTATTTTGAGCCCTCTCTGCAATAACCCTCATTTTGGTCTTTCAACTCTGTAGAAGTGACCAGACTGCCTTTACAAATCCAGTTTTAGGGAATCAAATCTGAAAATCTTTCCTTATTTTTATCCTTTATTCTTCTATTTTCACATGACTTAAATTTTTGGCACTTTTGATATTTTTAGACAAATAACCAGTATTCTAAAGTCATTTTATTTATAGAAAAATAGTAATATGTTATAAAACCATAAAAATGTGAAAACAGCATAGCTTTAATTAAAAGTAATTTATATTCATGGGTTTATAAAATTAATCATATGGCAGAAAATTCAAATAAAATATCTATTTTTTGCATTTTGTTGTATCAAACATGAAGAGACAATTACTAAGAAGACAAACTTATCTTCTTTTATTTCTAAATTTTTATCTGTTAGAGGGGTTACAGAAGAAAACAGGGATAATTAGTTCTTTATATTTATGGACAAAATATTAAAGCTAATAAGCTCAGTCTGAGTATAACTAGTACAGAATGATCTTCATAGGTGGCAGTGAGAGAAATGAGTGGTCTTCAATGTCAAAGAGTTACACTAAAATAGTCAAATAAGAATGAAATATAAATAACTGAATATAAACCAATTAATATTCAATGGGAAAAATTAATATCTACAAGACATTATAATAATCAGATATCACTTGCCAAATGCTACAGAATCATTGATGGATTAAGGAAACAGTAAAATTACTGCTTTATTTTCAACTAGCCAATAATTTTGTTGCAACAAAAATTGGCTTCAGTTCAGTGGTTCTTAAACAGGGAAATATAAACACATTACCCAAGCCAGAACAATAGTGGAATGAGGGGTCGGAGTGGAAGGCTGGAGAGTATAAGAGTAGTGGAATTTGCACCATATGCTCTAATTTGGATTTGGACAGCTTTTGGGATGTCTTTGGTAATAAACAGGATTTCTGCTTTTTGTCTTCTTGATGTGAAGTTTATATTTGGAGGAAAAAAACCCCACTAGTTTAAAGAAAAAAAATGAAGACCTTCTGGTTTGAATATTTATTTTAATGAGAAGAAAGCACATTTGGATAAAAAAAAAAGGTGAAGAAAAAGCAAGTTTATACTCTCTTGATGTGCTCTATGATAATGTCTGTATTATCCAGCTCTAATTTTCTTTGATTTTAACTAATCTGTATGACCAGACATCTGTGAGTATTTATGCCTTTTTTGGTTATGTGCTGTCCTGTTCTGGCTATCTATCAAATCCAGAACAGACTTCCCAGCAATGTTTTGTACAAAATGTAGAGTAAAATGATAATTGATTAGCATTACTTGATAAATGGACATTCTTCAGCTGAAACTGTAAAGTAAAAAACAGCTGAGACAACATATGAGCAGGAAGTACAGTGCACAGTCTGTCTCTTGGTTCACTTTCACACAGCTAATTTTTTATTGCTATGACTCAAAACCATATACAGCTAAGGCACTGTATATTCTATACAGCAAATATAAAATATGGGCTGATGCCCTTTTGTCTGCATATATTTTGGGGAAGATATCTTGATGTTATATTCAAAGAAGGTTACATTGTTTACTAGCATACAGAAAAAGATAAGGCTCAAGGTCGCTGCTGACTTTGTCTTTTGCTAAAACTTTTGGTGTGGTTGTTTACCCCTCACCTAGATGCTGTAAGGTCAAATCTCATGTCTTTTAATTCTTTCAATTTGATTAATCCCTTGATGAAACCCTGAAATACACTTAGATTTACAAACAAGCCTACAGAGTAAAGGAGAAAATGGTTGGGTGGGGTCTGAGATAATAACTGCTGCTCTAGATAAAAGCCACAGCTCCTTACCACTTGCCAACTTTTATTCTGCAGTAGCATTCAGACCAGTGTTTACAAATATGCATTTCTTTTTTAAGGAAGTTAATAATCCATTTCTTTAAAATATTATGTTTCCTAATTTAAAAAGTTAACACACACACATACACACACACACACAAACATACACACACACTCATGCACACACATTTTAAATACTCTAAGGGAAGAGATTTAACATGTAGGGATTTGAAACTTCTATTTTGTATAGTTTTTAAATAAACTTTTATTTATATGTGATGACAAATCGTCATTTCATTTATATGAGACTTATAAGAGATTAAAAAATATGTATTTAAAAATGTAACTATCAAAGTTTAAGAATAGTCTACATCATATTAAATCTGTCTGATTTATTAGAAAGTATCCGTTTTCAATATAATATTAAATCAAGTAATAGTCTGTTGTAGTAATTTTTATAAATTATTATTAGTAATTAATTAGTTACTTATTAGTTCATATGTAAATGTTCTAACAGATTTTTAAAAAAATCTAACCCACAGAAGAGATGAAAACAATTAGAGTCAAAGATTAGGTGATGAGACAACACTGAAACACTGCGGCACAGTAGGAATAAGCAATTATCTGCACCCAGGTGCTGCTTCCAAATTGTGTCTTGATGCCCTTTTCACTACATCAAGCTTCTCTAATTGTAATAATGGGAACAAGGTTTAGATTATGACTTATTTAGAACCAACAGTTATAATAAGCCTTTCAGTTTGTAATAGTGAGAATAAGGGAGGCATTATGGTTGCCTAACACCAACACTAAAAAGGGGTTTTAAACAAGTAGCTTAAGGCAATGTCAAGGAGATTTTTTAAAAAGAACACATTACTTTTTACATCAGATCAGATCAGATCCCAGGAGTGGCAGGGTCATACTTCAGTATGATACATTTTTTTAAAATTTGTAAATGGCAATCTTTGTTAACTTACTTTTTATTTGTTTGTTTAAACAATACAACTGAGTTTCTTTCAAGATTTAAATTTTAGAAATTTTAAAGTCAAGTATACTAGACTAGAGTCATTAGCTAATCAAAAGTAGAAATATTTTAGTGTTTTAAAAATTGGTTTCTACAATTAATATTTCTTTTGATTCAGAAATTAAATTGCATTTGTCATTATGGCAGTCTATTCATTAATGTCTAAAATCTAATAACCATGTCAAAGATTTAACATTTCTAATTGTTGTAATTCTTCTTGGCCTCTGGGTGTTCCTTTCCCTCCCATGGATCAGAGTAAATTAAAATTTAGATAATTACATCTATTTCATCAGGAAATAATAGTTTTTTTCCCTTTTCTGTTAAACATAATGCTTGTATGTTTGTGAGCATGAAGACTGTGGTTATTTGTCATCTGGTTAAATTATATACTTCTTTCAGATCAATGAACTTACTAGGCTCAGGTAGAATTATGTTAGGTTTCTAGATATTTTATTTGTTTGGAGTTGAGAACAATTTGTAATAGTATAAAATCTTTTCGATATTTTAAATTGAAAATTTGAAGATATATTCTAATTTGACATTTAAGTTTTCATAATTTTACAAATAACTATTCTGTGAGGGCCACAGGGTTGCAATCAAATAAACTTTATGTGACCCATTAATGAAGATTTTGTGAATGCAGTATGTAGGTTGGAAGGTTCAGCTGTGATGATTCCCCAAACAGATGGTATTAAAAATCATTCTGGGATTTAATTTAACCTACTAATTTAATTAACCTACTATTGTGGTTACATTTTATCATCTGGCACTACATAAGCAACACTGTAGGAGGCCCAACTTCACTCTTGGGTAAAAAACAACAACAATAAAATAAATAATAGGGCATTGACCTTTAAACAATGTTATAATAATGTTAAACTACACTTGTGAAGGGTGGCAAAGATTTTTCATAAACACTAATGGCTTTTAGGTCAATTCCACTTTTTTAGAAAGCAGAGTTGTATGCCATTCAAATACCAAAGCCCTTGGTTCTATTTTTCATATGACACACAATCCCATTTCTGAAAGGCAAGATAATCTTAAGGAAAAAGTCTGTAGCATAAAGAAACCCCAGAAAGTTTCATTTTTGTATTACATCTGTATTACGGAAATATTATTGACTTGTTTAATAATGGAGGGCTGAGGATGTGGCTCAAGCGGTAGCACCACATACGAACAAAGATGTTATGTCTGCTGAAAACTAAAAAATAAAAATATTAAAAATTCTCTCTCTCTCTCTCTCTCTCTCTCTCTCTCTCAAAAAATAATAATGGAGAACTTTTTGGTAAATTAGAGCACATTGTAATTGCATAATAAAAATACAAAATTTGTGTGTACAATAATTATATTTATATAGAGAAACATAAGTATTAAAGGGAATGTTAAGATGAAAATATTTATGTTTGATAGTGGGATAATTAATAAACATTTTTGTGCATTTATAACTGTTTTCTCCTGAGATAAAAAGCAATCTTACATATGAAGCTGATAGCTCAAACTAATTGTGCAGTTAAGTCTCCTACATGCTTGCATAAGAAATGGCCCATTTCTATATTTCTGCTTTTACTTTCAGAGCTGCCCAAATTAACAATCAGTCTATCTTTAGAGATTATGATTTTATAGATCTGAGGTAGTGTATAATATTGGAGTGTTTTAATATTTTCTAACTATATAATTCAGTAATTTTTAGAACATATACAGAGTTGTACATCCATCACCACTATCTAATTTCAGAATACTTTTGTCACCTAAAACAAAACCTTAAACACATTAGTAGTAATTTCTCATTCTCCCATCTTCCAGCCCCTAAAAACTGCTGTTTCACTTTCTGTCTCTTTGGATTTGTCTCCTTAGGATATTTCATATGAATGTTTCCATACAACATCATCTCTTGTGTCTGGCTGCTTTCAGTTAGCACACACTCTTCAGGACTCATCCATGTTGTAGCAAGTATCAAACTTTGTTTATTTATAAGGATGACTAATATTCCATTGTTTAGATATACTGTATTTATGTGTTCATCAATTAATATACATTGGTGTTGTCTCTAATTTTTGACTACTATATGAATAACAATGGATATTCATGTCCAAGTATTTGTATAGGCATACATTTTCAATTCTCTTGGATATATTGGTTGGGTATATCATATCCAAAATGCTTGAGAAGTGTTTCAGATTTCAAAGCTTTTTGGATTATGAAATATCTATGTAGACTTCATGGTTGAGCATGAAAATGTAAAATACTAAATTCTACAAAATCTGAGACATTTTGCATGCCAATGTAATGCTCAAAAAGTTTCAGATTTCAGGGCATTTTGTATTTTAGGTTTTCAGATTATGAATTTTTAATTTATTAATCTAGAAGTGAAATTGCTGGATCATATCACAAAATCCTGCTTAGCATTTTTAGAAATTGGCAAATTGGTTTCCACAGACGTCTATCATTTAACATTTCCATCTGCAGCATATGAAGATTTCAATTTATCCACATCCTTGCCAGCACTTTTTATTAATTAATCTGATATTTGAATGCAGACATTGTATTGGGTGTTTAGTGGTATCTCATTGTGATTTTATTGTTAATTTCCCTGATGACTAATAATCTTGGGCACTTTTCATAGGCCTTTTTTGGCCATTTTTGTATATTTTGTGGAGAAATGTCAAATTCAATGACAATTTTTAAATTGTTTTTGTTGTTGTTGTTTAGTTGCAGAGGTTCTTTATATACTATATAGACAAGTCTCTTCCTTAACAGCTATACTATGGAAAATATTTCCTCCTTTTACAGACTTGTCATTTAAATTGCTTGCTTTACCTTTGTAATTATAGTAATAAGATATAATGTTGTTGACCATAATTATTATAATAAAAACATAATTGGGCAGACCATAATTTTACTTGAATGGGTAGACATAAGTATGGTAAAGAATTATTAAAGTAATTATTTTATGTTTGTGGGATGAAGAGTAGCTAAACACTTTTGTACTTTTATAACTTTTCAGTTTATTCTTAAAAACAATTTGAGGGATATACATTTATTTTATGTTTTTTGAGGGATATACATTTATAAGACAATAAAAAGAAATCACAAAATTTTATATTTTTATGCTGTCTTACTTATCTAATTTTTTCTTTTGTTGCTTGTGTTTTTCATGTCATATCGAAGAAACAAAGGTAATATAAGATCACCAAAGTTTACAGTTATGTTTTCATTTAATAGTTTTAGCTTTTATATTTATTTTTATGATGCATTTTGAGTTATTTTTGTGTGAGTTGTGACGAAGTTTCCTTGCCAATGTTTTTCCAGTTTTTTTAAAAACTTTTTTTGGGGGGGAAGAATGGTCTTTCCCTTGTGAATTATCTGGCTCCTTTGTCAAAATTGGTTGACTAAAAGTTTAAGGTCCATATTTGGATGTTCAATCTATTTCTTATATGTACACCAATACCACAACATCTTGATTACTGTGGCTTTGATGTATGTTTTAAAATAAAGAAGTATGAGTATTCTCTACTTTTCCAGTTTGTTGTGAATATTATGGGATGCTTGAATTGCTGAATGTTTTGGATTTGTCAATGTCAGCAAGCATTCAGCTGGGATATTTATTGGAATTGTCTTGAATCTATAGATCAATTTTGGCAGTACCAGTTCCTGCATTAGTTTCTTTGGATTGCCATACAAAGTACCAGAACCCGAGTGTCCCAAGCCACAGAAATTAATTTTCTCACTGTCATTGAGTTTAGAAGTGTGAGATTTAATTTTTGTAAGGATTGAATCCTTCTCAGGGCTGTGAGGGAAGATGTGTTCCAGTCCTCCTTCCTAGCTTCTGATTTTCTGGCAGTCTGAAATTTATTGTAGGTGGTTGCCCTGTATCTTCACAGTGTCTTCCTTCTTTCTCTTCATATAGCATTCTTTTTATAAGGACATCAGGTATACTGGATTAAAGACTTATTCTTCATCAGTGTGACCTCTTTTTAAGTTAATGGATTGCTGCAATAACCCTTTTTCAAAATAAGATCATATTTTGAGATAATATTTATTTAGCAATATTTATTCTTTTGCTTACTGTACATGCAATAATATTTTTCATTTTCCTAAGTCTTTTATTAATTGTATTATAGATGATTTATAGTATTCAGTGTGTAAGCCTTACACTTCTTTTGTTAAATTTGTTTGTAAGTTTTCTGTTGATGCTACCCAAATGGAAGTGCTTTCTTAATTTCTTTTTAAGATTTCTCATTGCTCCTATACAGAAATACAAAGGGTTTGTGATAACTTAGTGTCTTGCTACATAACTGAACTTATTAGTTCTAATATTTTTATTTGCATTATTCATAAATTTCTCTATGTAAAATGATGTCACCTATAAGTAGAGATATGGGCTACTTCTTTCTTTCCAACATGGATTTCTTAATTTCTATTTACTAATTGCCCAGGGTAGAAATTCCAGTACAATGTTAAATATGAGTGGTAAGAATGGACACCCTTGTCTTGGTCATGACAATAGTAATATGCTAGCTTTGAGATTCTCCTCTTAGTTTGATTGGTATTTTTATTGTGAAAGAGAGTCAAGTTTGTTCCAAATGCTTTTTTTTCTCCATTTAATAGTTAATCATTTATATTAAAAATAGTTTTAGTCACAGGATGTATTAAAATGATTAACTTTGTATACCTTACAAACCTTGCATTCTGGGCTCAATTTCACTTGGTCATGATATATAATCTTTTTAATTTATCCAAATTAGGTTTGTGAGTATTTTGTTGAGAATTTTTGCAAATCTATTCACAAGGAATATTTTGGGTGGCCTTTACTGAAAACTTTCACAGTGGCTCTTCAACACTGGTATTTTTAAAGAGCCCTTCACTTTTTTTAAAGTCTTAGTTTAGTGAACAAATCTGATTTATTTTCATGTATCACAAATTTGAGCTATGCTAATTCTTTTCTAAGCAAGAACTAACTTTCTTACTGAACCTGATAGGTTTGTAGCATTTTAGTATAATTTACAACTATTAGGATTTAGTTTTCCATTCCTGAGCAGGCCAAATCTTTTTCTCTTGCTTTTTTTTTCTTCTCCTCTTATCTGTATTTTGGACTTTCTCATTTCTGCAAGTCTCAGAAAACTTAAGAATATATTCTTTTGGATTAGGGCCAAGTTATTGTTTTTTTGAAAAACCTACCAAAATTATGGTACTCATCACAAAATATTACTAAACTTGATCCTTCATGTTCTAATAATAATTTTATTTTATACTGATGTGTTCAGGGGTTTGTTTTTTCTTGGAAAATAAACTGTAGAGGAATTATTTAATGTTTTACTACCTTTTTTACCACCCTGGGTGATTTCTCAAATCAATCCAGTGTGTTCAGAAAGAAAATAAGCCCTGTCTAGTATGTTTGAAACAATGTCCTTGGAGTTATGAAGAATCTCTCTTCCATAATCTGTATTCTGTGTAAAGATACTCTCTACTCATTCTGAAATATGTTAAATCCCTAGAAGTCCCTCTGATTTCTTAGAAGCATAGCATTTTCTCAGTTAAAAAAGTATGTTAATACATTTTTTTTGTTATTTTATGCTCATCTTATTTACCTGTGAATTAAACCCAAAGGTAGAACAGGAAAGCTTGAGTGAGAACTCGGAAAGCAAAATATGCTCTGGACAAGCAGAGAAAAGGAAGGAGATGAATGTGCTTGTTTATTATGTACTTGGGGAAGGATAATGGAAGAGAGGGGTGGTGCTAGTGATTTGCTTCCCCCAAGAGTGTTACGCATATCTTGGATATTTGTACCCATTGCAGTTGTGAGAAACAGTTCTGCCTGTCTTAATGAAGCTCTCTACTCAGGGGGCTTAAGATTTCCTGGGGTTCTTTTAGAATATCTGTGGTAGATAAATGGATAAGTAAAAGCCACAGATAAATATCTCACAGGATAATAATGTACTCTTACAAAGTGGAACAATGGAGATGCTCCCTTTTCAGAAAAGGGATTAAAATAAAGAATCTTGTCAGTGGAAAATAGAAGGTAAAAGAGAATTGCCAACAACAGAAGTAATGCATAGCTAGGGGAAGAATAATGGAAAGCTTAAGTCTCTTGTTATGTTTTTTTTTTTTTTTTTTTTTTTTTTGTGGGGATTTGCCAACAGAACCTCTTTGTTTAATGTTACTGTGTTACTGGTAGAGGGAGTCCTGATGGAACATGGGGAGAGCATCAGAGTAATGCCTGTTACATAGGTATTTACCTTCATAGATTTATACTTTCCCTGGCTTGATTTATTTTTCCAGTTACTATTTTTATTGTATGGATTTCTTTCTACCACTCTTTTCTAATTCTGTAAATGCTGTTGTTAGGTCAACAATGAAATCATTGTTCAATCTAGTTCACACTTTCCATCTTACTAATCATATTTAATCTCTTTTCCACATTTAGCACAGTGGATTCCTCTCTTTTTGAAATTCATTGCTTCCTTGGCTTCCAAACCTATTCTAATTCTTCTTCTCTTCCATCATTACTGGCAATTCCATCATTGCATGTCAGACTTTTTTTTTTGGCTTTTCTTCTTCTCTATCTCTTAACAATAGACTACTGAATGATTTCACCTTTGAACCTCTTCTAACTGGAAGTTCACCTGGCCAATATAAAGGTGATCAACCCCAAATTGTAGCTCCTAAACATCTTCTCTGAGCTTCATACTTATATTTCTAACACCCATTTTGATAATTACTACTTGGTGGTAAATAATCTCTTACATCATAATGTCCTTGTGGTATACCCTCCATTTCCCATTGTTTCCTCATCTGAGGACTAACTAATAGAAAATTAAAAATATTAAGAAAAAAAATATGCATCTATGTTGAACATATACAGATCTTTGTTGTGTCATTATTGCTTAAACAATACAGTTTAAAAACTCTTTACATAGCATTTGCATTTTATTAGGTCTTGTAAGTAATGTAGAGATGATTTTGTATACAGGAGAATGTGCTTAAGTTATATGCCAATTCTATGCCAATTCTACATGAGAGACTTGGTGTATGTTTTTGTGTATGTGTGTATATATGGTGACCTGGAACCAATCTTCATGGGACCTAAGCAATGACTATATGTCTACATTCTCAAATCAGCTTTTATTCCTGTATTTATTGCTTTGTTTTATGGTACTACTTTCCAACAAATTGGAATGGACCTCACTCTCAGAAGCCTGTGTAGCCTACTATCTGCTACTCATTTCCCATAAGCAGTCAGTCACCATGCCCTGTTCAGTCTAACTTTCATCTCTAATTCCCATTCTTTAATCTCTTGCACTGAAGAGACAAATTTAAAGACAAATACCATGGTAAATATTTTTTATTTTTATTTTATGAAGCACAGGGAATAAGAATGAGGAAAAAGAGAGGACCAATGACAAAACCATGTTATTGACTGGACTCTAAGTATGACAGCTAGTTGCTGAAAAGCAGTTTCCCCAAAAGTCTTTTATTTTTATCACTTTTTATTATTTCTTTTTAATTATAAATGATAATAGGATATCTTATGACATAATTGTAAAAGCATGAAATACAATTTGTTCAAATTGAGTCTCCAGCATTTCCCCTTCCCTCTCTTCTTCCCACAGATCTCTTACAACCTATATTTAAGGACTGGGAAGAGAGACTCAGGAAATGTGAGGATTATTTATCAACCCGATTTGTTTTCTTTTTTAGTCAAAGATTTTTCTAGGACTTTCACAAATTCCCATTCACTGGTTATATATTTGTTTTTACAAAGTGGGACCACAAAGATCAACAGGAATGCCTCAACACCAGAAGCCCAAGACATACGACCAGTAAAAGACATGGAAGTGCTTTAGGTTGGGAATGCCTGACTCATGCAGAGAAAACTGAGCCTCAGAGGATCTAAGATGTTATATAAGTGGTGTCTAATATACTTCCTAACTTATTTCCCATTAATTTATCCTCTCTATTTTCTACAATGTCATCAGCCTAATCTTTTGAATTGCTAATTCTACCAATATAGTCCTAAATCCTTTGGTTACTCTACATAACTCCTGATAAACTTGCAGATTCTTCATACCAAATACAAGGGATTTATAATCCAATTCTTACTCATCTTCTCAGCATTCACAATACTACTGCACATTTCCCTAAAAAATGACCATGGGCAAAGACCAGCATTTTACATCTGTTTATCAACTTCTGATTTCCTCTGCTTAGAAATCTCTCAAATTCTGCATTTAAAGTGGCTCAAATATAACTTTTTTTGTGTGATATGTTCTCTAACATCCTACATAACTGTCATTCTTTTCTTGAATTTTTTAAACTACTGGTTCATACTGTAATACAGCATGCAAGAAAATGGCTCAAAAATTGGTTTACACATATAGGATAGATACTGCATTCTATTTCTTTTGCTATTATCTGAGACTAACAAGAAATCTAAAAGGTATGAAAATTGTACTTAACATGGTAGATTATCTCAATGAATAAAACTTAGATAAACCTCTACCATAAATAATTTTATCTTATATTTCAATCTGTAGCAATCACTTTTCTCTGTTACTTTATACACACTTTTGTGTATCTTTTATGAAGTTATTTTTCCACATCCATTTATATTTCAAATTTTAATTATTCAGCTGAATTATGATTTTTTTCAAAAACAGGTTCATTTCTCTTCTTTATACCTTTCATCCCATTGTGCATTGAAAATAAGCTCAGTAGTCAGTATCAAATTCATTCAGCAAATGAATGAAGTAAATGAAGAATATTTCACTTTCATTGAAAGTTTTGAATTGCTGCTTCATTTAAAAAATAATTTTCTTCAAGGGTTTGAGGACAATTTAAGAATGACTTCTAATTCTTTCTTTGCTCAGGCTGTTTTACTTTGTTAGTTTATGAAATTGCTGTAAAATATTATCAGTAGTTTCTTCTGCATTCTGTAAGGGGTCTAGACATTAATAAATTTTAGCACTGCATTAAGATCCTCACATGAATATAGGACTCTTAAGGATCATGAAATAATTGGTAATAATGGCTATTATAGAATTTTGGGGCTGAGCTATTGTTTAGGAATTATTCTGTGTAGTTTCTGCATGTATAGAAATGATAATCTCTCATTATTTTTGATGTATTGAAAAGAATATTGTGTTCCCTGTTAGAATCTCTCTGCATATAATTTTCATTCTCTTTTCTTCAATATATTTTGAAAATATCTATTACATATCCTTACAAAAACTATATATCATATATCCGATATGAGATAGAGAAGCAGTGTTAATTTGAGGATTTTAATAGTTCTGTTCATATAGTGAAGTCACTGAATATAAATCCATGTTCCTTTTTTCTATCTGTACAACAATTGCCTCATTATTTAGAAAGTTTTTAAGTTACAGAAATATGATACCTAAAGCAAAGTGCATGAGCTCCCAGATTAACAAATAAAACTGTCTTTAGTAGTATTTTTTAAATTACGTGTATGAAACAGGGAGAGTAACTTTTAAAAAGGATAATGTTAAAAAGGAAAATTTTGTACTGTCTCGTTTGCTCCTGTGCTATCTATAGTATAGCAAATAATAACTCATTCCTTCTCTTTTTTTTTTCTTTTCCTCTGTCTTTTCTGAGGATAACATTGATTTAGGGCAGCTTGCAGAGAAGGTATAAAAGGCTATCAGGAAAAAAAATCACTCTTTTTTAAACCCTGAATTTATTTAATGTGTTTATTTCTTTATTGAATATTCTTATTACTAGTGTCTTATTAATTAACCATTAATTTTTTGAATGATCTCTGTAAGCAAAAGGAATAGCCTCTATTTATATTCCCTAAATGTCTTACTGCAAGAACTGTCTTACTATAAGAACTTTGGTTTGGGAGCCTGGAAGGCTATGTCAATATTTTAATCAAGAAGTAATTAGCAGATACTTGGACTGAAAAAAGTTAATATGAGGTGTTTTATAACATATGGTTTCTGGCTGCTGTTGAAAAGGTATGCACACTTATTTCCATCTCTATAGCTACTCAACTTTAAAAGGAGTAGTACAAATTTCTCTAGTCACATAAAAAATACCTCCTAAATGACCGATAAGTGTAATCAACCTTATTGATGAGAAAATTATATATTAGAATTTTAAGAATATTTCTTATTCGTATTGAACTTCAAAACTAAAAAATAAAAATACAATAATGACTTTATGTAAATTGTTTAATAAACATAAAGCAGATATAAATATCCTGATAAGAGTATATCTAAGTCTTTTGCTGAAGTACATTGAATGAAAACCATTTAAAACATGTCATTAAGAAGGTATTGGATTTACTTCAACTATATTTATTTAAAATTGCTTAGTCATTTACTTTTGAGGTAAAAATGTGGATTTTAGGGGGAAAAGTCAAATTATGTTATTATTAAGAATTACATTTGTGAGAACTTCATTATCTGAAGTTAATATATAACAGGTACAATAACAACTTAACTTCATTTACATTTCTCATCTTAAACTTGTTGCTTAGGAATAATTCCAAATAAAGTCTCACAAACTAGATGAAGATTCAATAGAATGATTAGGCCTAAATATGAACAAGTAGAAGGGCCCATAGTTTTTCTTGTATTAACTGCAATTCAATCATAACTTGACAAAGACGTGGCAGAAGAAATAGAAATACCGCTAATCTTCATGCATTACTTCATGGAGAAGAGTTTTATATTTACAGAAAACTTTTTTTTTCTCTGAGTCATGGTCATTTCTAATTTTAGTGTTTAGTCTTTATTTGAGAATCAATGAACCATTTATAAGCCTCATAGATCTTTGCTTAGTCACAATTATAAATATGGCTCCAGAGTGACACAATGGACATTATCATTGCACTGTAACATAGTCTAACTAGAGAAAATACAATTATAACTGTAGACATAACTTGATTATTTTCTACCTATATTATATCCCTTTATTCTTCTTTATTATATTAATTCCAGAGTACTCCATTAAAAAATTACCCTGAATGCCTTTGTAGAAATACTTGTCAGCATCTCTTATTGCCATTATCTACTAAGAAATCTCAAATACATTAATTTTAAAACTGCTAACTCTGTTGAAAGGATGTTTTATCTGGCCACATATTGTCATATGGTCTAACATAAAGTCTACAGTAAATATTTGTAATTTTTTTTTAAAACTTTATCTACCTCAGTATTCCATCTCAATGAAAAGGAATATTTTCTCAGCAGTTACTCAAGTAATTTTTTTTCTTTTAACTTATTAATTATCTAATCTTTTGCTTCAAACATATGTTCCATATTTATCCACTTATTTTCACCTCAACAAGTACTACTTGAGTTTGAGTTACTCCCATTTCTCTCCTGGATAACTCCAATATCACCTTTTCCTAATTACTTTTACTCTGTGTTTCTTACCCCCTTCCTCCTGCCAAGGAATTCAGAGGGATACTTTAAAGCTGAATATAGACTATGTGGCTTTTCTGTTAAAAATCTCCAAATGACTCATTACTGAACTTGTTGTTAGGCTTCAACTCCTTAAATTCATTGTTTTTCTACGTGTCTTCTCTTAGTTGAATTTGGCTACACTGAGCTTCTTACTGTTGTTTAAGTACAACAAACTGGGAAAAGGGAAATTGCATGGTAATGGAGGGAGACCCTCATTGTTAAACAAAATCACACATAAAAGGTTGTGAGAGGAACAGGTAAACAAACAAAGAGAGAAATGAAATACAGTAGATGGGGTAGAGAGAGAAGATGGGAGGGGAGGGGAGGGTGGATAGTAGAGGATAGGAAAGGTAGCAGCAGAATACAACAGTTACTAATAGGGCATTATGTAAAAATGTGGATGTGTAACTGATGTGATTCTGCAATCTGTATTTGGGGTAAAAGTGGGAGTTCATAACCAACTTGAATCTAATGTATGAAACATGATATGTCAAGAGCTTTGTAATGTTTTGAACAACCAAAAAAAAATAAAGAACTGGAAAAAAAAAGAAGTACAACAAACTGGCTTAAATTTGACCTATATACCCTATTTGAAGACACTTCTATGGGTACCCATAGTTGAATTGATTTTCATTAAAGTTATATATTATCTGAGATGGAAAAACAGATTCATGATCTGACATATACACAGATGTATTATGGTCATTACAGCAGTCCTGCCTTACCTGGGTTTCTGCTTTCTGTGGTTTCAGTATTCTGCAGTCACCATGGTCTGAAAATATTAAATGGAAGATTCCAGAAATAAAAAAAATCACAAGTTTTAAATAACTTTAATCACAGCATATTGTTTATAATTGTCCCATTTTATTATTAGTTATTGTTAATCTTTTACTAACACTATAGTATTAAACTTTAAAAACTAAATTTCATCCCAAGTACTTAAGTATAGAAACATCATACTCTGTAGACTCTAAAGAGAACACACTCTGCGCTCTCTGCAGCTTCAGACATCTGCTGGGGCTCTTGGAATGTATGCTCTGTGGGCACCTGAAATTTTAATATTCTCTTTTGTTTCTGGCAATTATTAAGCCATTCTCTCTCAGCTACAAGTCCACCTTTTCATACTCAGTTTGTGATGCTGGGGCTAACACAACATCCCTATGTTGCCTCCTCTGCTGGCTAGTCTCTGTTAGGCCCTCAGTGGGAGGTGATGCAGAAGTTTCCTGTTAGTGCCAGTTTCTCCTATGCAGCACTTCTTCACTCAGCAGCAGCAGTTTGCTACAACAGAAGCAGTGAATTCCAGGTCACAGTTTTCTAACAGTTCTAGAAGAGCTTCATTAGATACACGCTTCTGGAGTTCTGAATCCCACTTCTGTAAGACCCCTCTCCTGAGTTCCCCAGGCTCCAACACTGTCCAAGCCATGTGGCTTTCTCAGAAATTTGAATTGTGTTTCTACTGGCTCCTTTTCCAAGATTCTAAACTTTAATACTCTTAACCTTCCTTTGTTTTTCCAGCCCTGGGTTAGCATCTGCTTCCTGCAGTTATTACTTCATGATACTTCAGAATGGCCTTTCCCTTTCCAGTTTGCTAATGCCAGGTTAACAATTATTCACATTAAATTCTCTCTTTTAACATAACTTTTGTGGCTCCTATCTCCTGACTGGATTCTGACTAACAGAGTAGGACTGAATCATTGCCTAATTAAAATGTCTAAGGAGAGGTCAGGGTTGCATTTCAACTTCTAAAGGAGCTCTTAGAGTTATGGGAGGAAAAACTTAAGTGGTTTTCTAATGTCGGTCCCAAAGGCACAAATTTAAATTCTTTGGTAATTTTTTTTTCTTTATAGTGATCTCATTCTTGCCAGACATTAATCTTGAATTGTCTGGTCAGGATTTTTATTGCAGAAAAGGCAGAGCAATAAGTAGTACTCATTATGGAAAGGGTACAGCCAAGAAGGAAGCATGATGAAGAAATTATAGGGATTAGAAAAGGGATCAGTGGCGGGAACTGTTTATAAAATTATAAAAGTACATTCAATTTTGATTACACTGTTCTTCTAAAACAGTAAAATAGTTATTCTTGCACTATTTATGTGGTATGCTTATTGACATATATAAGGAATGATCTAACTAAAAATATTTTGAAAAATATGAACTGCTAATTTGGATGTATATGCATTTTAAAAATAATTTAGAATGTGTAAGGAAGGGTATGGGTATTCAATTTTTGGTGTCTGTTTTAATCATTCTGTCCTTAAAACCAAGAATTATACGCAAATACTTTATTTAGCATTTCTTCCTTCTAATATATATATATATATATATATATATATATATATATATATATATCTGTTATCATAACATGAATTTCTATTTGAAATGCTACTATCTGAAAGTCAGAACCTTTAATCCATTTAGTTATTCAATTACCCTTAGACAATATCCTTTACATCAAAGGAAAAAAATGTGTTTTTTCATGGTTATGATGCTTCTCACACCAAGGACTAAGTTATACTTACAAATATACATATCAGTTTTAAGAAAATAAATGATATGATGTATCAATATTTGGATCCAGAATTTTAAAAAAAGAAATAATAAATTTAAAGTGCTTTGTAAGTAATTAGCATGTAATTCATCCTTAAAACATTAAATTGATTTCTAATATTTTTAACATTTGTTTTCATTTGAAGATATATTAACACGACACTGTGGTGATTTTTATTCTTCTGTCAAGGTTAGGCTGGAAGGCCAATAATATAGTGACATCAAATGACCTGAAGCTAAAATGTCAGTTGTGGAAAATACTATTTCCTTGGTTCTCTAATTTTTTAGAAAAAGTCTTTTATTTTTCTCTTAGAAAATAAATGAAGAACTATACACTGCTAAAAACTTGCCTGACATCCTAAGAGTTTGGGGGACTAAACATTTAGAAATTGCATTTGGACATAATTTTATCTTTCCTGCTTCTGAGAATTGGTAGTGGTATCCGCAGAGGGTGTCAGCTGTGGCTCTACCAACTGGTGCCAAGAGAAGGCTAATGTGGAAGTATATAGAAACTTTCCATTTGGAAACAAATTCTACATTGTTTGCCAGATTTTGTGCCAGAAAAAAATTATGAATGCAGTCCTTATCTACAGCACACCAAATATAGGACAAATTCCTCCTAAGCATGGCAGAAAACATTATTAATTGAACAAGTGATAATCCTGGGCCTTCCCCCAAATCAACCTTTACAGCATAAGGAACATACTTGGGTGAGACCCAACCATTTCTAAATAAGAGGCATTAACAATAAAGCACAACGTCTACCATTCTCAGCCCCTGTACACCAGGTGAATCTGAAAATCCTGCTATTGCTGTCCTCCTGTTTGCATTACCCTCTGCTTCCATTCTGAACAGGCACAATGGCAGAGAGCCTCAGTTACTGCAGTTGTCTTGGCAGGAGCATTCAGATATTCTGTTCTCTGGCTGCTCACTCTGTCTATTGTCAGACAGAGGATGAACAGGCTGCAGAATCAACCCCATTAGTGTCAACCTAATCCCCCATAATGGGATCTGTACTGGCCAAGACTAGGCACCGGTCCCTATCT
The DNA here is from genome assembly GCF_052094955.1 of Ictidomys tridecemlineatus. Classification (NCBI taxonomy): domain Eukaryota; kingdom Metazoa; phylum Chordata; class Mammalia; order Rodentia; family Sciuridae; genus Ictidomys; species Ictidomys tridecemlineatus. The sequence goes on from NC_135482.1 coordinate 114,356,091, forward strand.
CCATCCTTATGTGCAGTGCATCTTCTCCTGGAACAATGTCGAGCAGTTAGTAGATGGGATGATAGCATTGTGTTTGCCACCACCTTTTGAAGAAAACCAGAACATATGCCATGGGAGTTTGATGGTGCACATTAGAAGATTGGGAAAAATAGGTATTTCATAGTGAAAGGAGATTATTGAGTTATATTTACCTACATATTTCTAGCCATGCCTTTTATAGAACAATAAATACTGTTGGAGCTGTTGGTCTCATGGAATAGTACCAAGATTCAAGGGAAAATGAAAGCATTTTGAGCAGGATTTTGCTTTTTTTTTTTTTGTTTGTTTGTTTTAAAGAGAGAGAATTTTAATATTTACTTTTTAGTTCTTGGCGGAGACAATATCTCTGTTTGTATGTGGTGCTGCGGATCGAACCCGGGCCGCACGCATGCCAGGCGAGCCTGATACCACTTGAGCCACATCCCCAGCCCCAGGATTTTGTAAGTATTATATGTCTGTAAGGGTGGGTGGGGAGAGAGAGAGAGAGAGAGAGAAGAGGGAAGAGAGGACGATGAACACTCATATAACATTTTTACCAGGGAGGAACAGGGGAACAGGTAGAAGGGCAGGGAGAGGCAGAGATTTGTTAATGTTGGTTGGGGGTAGAGTTTTTGAGATTGATGACAGATGGTACATAGCATTCCTGATCACTAAAAGTTCTTGAGAATCTTTTGTTAGGTGAGAAATGAATCCGTTAGAAGATTAAGTTCTTGATGAATTTGATCTTGATGAATTTCTGTGGTTCCTTCCTGAAGAGTTAAAGAGCTCACTCCACTTTTGTCCCCCTTTTCTGCTTTTCTGTCTAAGAATATTTTGAAAATAAGAATACAGAGGAACATGGAAAAAAAGCTGTTTGGGGCAGTAACAACAAACAAAGTCTAAGCATCAGCAGAAAAACAATAAGTCGCTTGCACTCCCCAAAACAAAGTGAGCACTGAACAATGGAGAGAGAAACATCAGAAGCTGAGCAGCCTGCCTCTGGGCTCTTCAGCGATGACAACCTGGCTTCTAACAGTCCTAAGGCCTTGGAGTATCCAAGTTCTGTTTTTGGAGTTAGGATCCTTACTTCATATACTCTAGTAAGCCCTGGAACTCTTATGGTTCAGCTTCTCTTGTCGAAGAACCTGTCTGTGTATGTACCTGTAGGCCTCAAAAATAGCAACAACCCAGGCAACAAACCCTGTGGTGCTCACAGTTTGTGTTTCCATATAACTCCTTATTAGGACACCCACTTAACACACGTTCTCATATTTTATGGGCAGCTGCAGCATTGGTTTCTTATTTCTTTCAATGTGAGGGTTTCCCCCACCCCTTAAGAATTTTAAGTTTTCAAGAGCTGAGTCATCTTTGCCCAAATTTTCAGGATTATGTGGGGCTACTCTGGAGGTTTTGCATAATAAAAGTTTTTTTAATTGGAAGATACAGAGAATAGAGAATAGATCAAAATCACCATAATGAAAAGTAATTGAGATCCTCATTTGGAGATATCTGAGCTCAGAAGAAACAGCCAAAGAATATACTTTCAATGGTCTTTGTTTACTTCCCACCCCATAAAACTGGAGAGAATAGGAAAATTTTTTACTTTATTGAGAAATGTGCTCAGTTTGGAACCTTAGCAAAGGTCTAAAAACTCCCATTTACTAGCTTTTTCCCTCTGAGTTCAGGATCTTTTACATCAACTATGGTGCCACCCAATTTAGTCATTGGTTGAACAAGTGAAGGTCAATGGGTATGAAGGAAGACATAATTTCTAAAACAGCTGCTTCCAAAGATATGCAGGTATGAAATATCTGAGTACAATATAAGGGAATTGAGTAGAGAATTTTATTTCCAACCTCAAAAGTCTTCCTTCTTACAAAAATGTCCCGCTGTACCTTTTGAATCTAGTTTTGTGATGAGAATTCCACCAAAGAGTTTCAAATTTATGAGACAAGGCAGATTACATCTTCTTCTACCTCCTAAGAAATTGCAACTTGAACATAAATTGTGGTAAAATGAGTGAGCAGTAATATACACCTTAGCAAGGAACCTCAAAATATCTAAATATCTAGATGGACACAATACCTTTATAGTGTTTATTTATTTTTCATGTGATGCCAAAGATCAAATCCAGTGCCTCAAATGTGTGAGATATACATTCTACCACAGAGCTACAACCCTAGACCAGCACTTACTCTTGATTATTTCTTAGGGTCCCTTCATCCTTCTCTTTCCTATGATCACCTTTGATACCTTCTGTGTTTGCACTCACCACTAGAAATATAGCACGGATGTCTTTTGGATCATCTCCTGACAGATGCTCAGAAGGCAAAGTTTATTTTAGCAGAGCAGAATCATTGTTGCGCTGAGAGAAAGCAACTTACTTACATATAACCTCTGCCCTTCTCTTGGGCATTTTCAGGACATTCTATGACATCATAAATATAGAGTTGTTGTCCTAATCTAATCCGAAATAGTTTTTATAAATACACTTTAGCTATCTTCTGCCTCTCTTGTATTGAAAAAGAATTAAAGGAGTTTAGGCTATGGATAATTCTGGCTTATTGCATATATATTAACATAATGATACCTCATTCCTTATTTTGTCTAACCATGTATTAGAGACTCCTGTTGTTGACTGAATCAATACTTTATTTTGTAAGTAGCCTGAATAGTTTATATTATTACATTGCATACATATAACATGTCATCCATTCTTATAATAGACATTTGGGTTGTTTCCACTTGTGACTGTTATGAACATTTTTGCACAACTCTTTTTGTGTACATACGTCTTCACTGTCTTGGGTAAATGCATGAGAGGTAGAATTATTGGGATCTAGAGTAGGTGTTTAAATAATTAGTTTTCTGAAGACGTTCTTTTAACAGATTCAACAGATAATTATATATATATATATATATATATATATACATATATATATATATATACACATATATATTAGAACTTTATTTATTTATCTTTATGTGATACTGAGGATCAAACCCAGTGCCTCACATAGTCTAGGTAAATACCCTACCACTGAGCCACAATCCCACCCCAAAAGATAGTTGAGTGTTTTATTTTGATGAAGTCTAATTTATCATTTCATTTTATGATTTTTTTTGCAGTGTCTTCTCAAGGAAATTTTGTCTACTTCAAGCTCATGAAGATACTAGGCTTTCCCTGTGGAGTTTATATTTTTAACATTATTGGTTGGTCTTTGATGGATTTCAAATTAACTTTTGCATAGTGTTTGGAAGGACTTTATTTTTACATATTCATTCAGTTGTTATAGTACAATTTGTTGATTTCTATTTCCCCCTGAATTGCACTGCACTTTTGATGAAAATTGTTTCTGCAAGTTTTATTCCTAAATGCTCTCTTTGTGCCTATTGAATTATGTTTCTCTCCCCACACCAAGACTATAGTGTGTCATTACAATGCCTTTTTAGAAATTCTTAAATTCAGGCAGTGACAGTTTCCCAGACATATTCTTTTAAAAAATGTTGTATTGCTTAATCTAGATCTCTGCATTTCTATATAAATTTTAAATCATCTTCTCAACTGATGCCAACAATTCATTTGTACTTTTGACTGGGTCTACGTTGAAGCATACAGATCAATGTGGCACACCAAGAACATTGTCTTAAAGTCCATGAATATGGTATATGTCTCCATTTCATTGGATTGCCTTTAATTTCTTTTAGCAGTGTTCTTTTCAGTGTAGAGACTGACTTTTCTTTCATTAAATCTATTCCTAAGTGGTTTATGTGAACTTATAAGTGTTTTGAAGAAACACAGTTCCATTTCTGAAAGTTGCCTCATATATTTTGTCTAGTGTTTTATTTTTTATTCAAGGAGATCACAACTAGTTACTTTGTCATGGCCACAAGTGAAAATGCTGCAGCAATCTTTTTATAAGGAAAACAGAAAACATTTTATGTTACCTTCTATTCGAATTTCAATTACAGTGGAAGACCTTACAAGTCCTCAAGGGATCCTGTGGTTATGCACCATTCCTAACCTCACAACTCAATACTACTTCTCCCATTGTGATCATCATTCCAGTCATTACTCATTGTTCCTCAGAATTACCAGGAAAAATACAATATGTCCTTTTCTGAAATGCTCTCTTTGTCTGTGACAATCCTATTTGGATTTCTATGAGGCTGATTCTCTTATCTCCTTTTTGGCCTAATCTTATCCTCTCAATGGGGTCTACTCTATAAACCTCATTTAGTACTATAAACTAGGCTTTCCAAACTGGAAATAACAATCCTTGCTAGCTTACTCTTTTTTTTTCCTTTTTGCCACTGACATTTTTGTATTCTTCTAACACACTTGAAGCTTATTTTTCTACTATGTCAGTTCCTTATTGTCTGTCTTAGTGTGGCATATCTGTCTGGGCTCTAACCAAGACCTATAAACCTTTTATAGTACTCATACTTTTACCCAAGTGCCATTATTGTTTGCATCTCTGGATTTTAGTACTTTCCTCCAGAATTATAGAAGACTGCTCTGTGTGCAGCAGACTGAATATGTGGAGAAATTAACACCTTCCAAGCACTTCTCCAATGACTCACATGAGTTAGTCCATAAATACTTTAGTTTTCTCAGTTCCCCTGTGGATAATTCTCAAACCTGTGTTTTCAACATTTTCCAAAAGTTTCTACTCAAGAGTAAGTGGCAGTTGCCCACTGCTCACTGTGATAACTGATTTAATAATCCATGACTGATTGGTTGTCTTTCTATTCCTCATTTAATCGATCACTACTGTGCCTTCCAAATAATGTACTTCTAAATAAATTATTTCCACTCAAATATTTTATTCAAGATCTGCTCCTGAAGCAAACTGAACTAAGACATCAGATAGAGTGTAAGTTCCATGGAGGCAGGGATCTTGACTTTTAAAAATTATTATCACTTTTAATTGATGTATCTCAAATGTCTACAACAATGTTGAGTGCAGAGTACATATGCAAATATTTGTGGAATTACTTAATGAATGCAGAAAATAGTTTCTAAAAGTATTCTTCAGTAGTGAGACTTACAAAAAGCATCTGTTTTATCTGTTTCAATTTCTTGGTTGCCAATTTTCCAGTTTTATAAATCAACCTCATTTCTTTTTACATTATACATTTTTTAAAAAAAATTTGGTAATTTTGGATTTATAAGGGACTCTTATGGCTAAGATATTTTATAATTTATGCAAATTATAAATTTTACATTTATAATTATGTAAAATTATATTCTATATCTTGAATTGTTTTTTACAATTTTTTTGTGGGACTGATATGTTAAATAATTTTTGCAAGTTTTTATCCTTGTGCTTTTAATCTTTCAATTTATTCAATGCCTAAAATTTTATATTTGTTTAGGTAGATCTTCCTTGTGATTCTCTGTATGCCTGTACTCAAAATATTCAAATAGTAACCTATGTATTCTGCTTTTATGTTATCTTTTGAAGTGGATGTTTATTCTTTATTTTCCCTAAAATTAAATGAGGTTTTTCCTTTGATATAGATAATGATTACCTTCACACTCTTTCTTGAATATAGTAAGCCATATTTTGAAGAATGGGGATTAACCATAAAGATAAGGAAGGGAACAAATTTTTCAGCAAATGGAACCATATAGTGAGAGACAAAAATATAAGTAAGAAAATAATGGGAACCAGGATCTACAATAATTTAGCACATTGCTGGAAAAGTCAGTTTGGACCTCCAGATTTAGTTTGGGACCTCAGTCTTATTATAGCACTATGTGTTGTAAAGGATTTGATAGTCCCTGTGATAGAGATGGTCTACATGCTACCCTACATTTTCTGTCCTTCCTTTCAATTATGTTAGGACCATATGATTAATTCTGTACTTAGGACTGTCAGAGGAAATGATGTGGGTCAAATCTGAGATGACACAATCAAAAGCATGTGTTACATTCTATCCCCACTTTGTTGTATGGAACAGCCAAAGGCCTGTGTTTCAAATAATAGCTAAAAGGGGCAGAGTCTTCAACAGCGTAGAACAGTATAGACAAAATCCCCAGGTAATCTGTGTGGGACACATAATGAATTTGAGTTCTCAGATGTGGGAGATAACATTCTGCATCATGGAGCACGCCACCTATACTAAAACGAGAAAAATGAAACAGAATTCATTTTTCATTACTCCAAATCCATTATCCCATTGAATTTTCTGATTTCTGTTCATGGTAAACTGGTTCTTGCCTTTTTAGGAATGTTTTGAGGAATATGTAAATAAGTATATTTTGTCACTTAAAATTTAGCAATCTTTCAGTTAGTGTTTGATATCATTGTTGTTAGCTACCTGAGTGCAGAATATTGGACTTTCTTGTCTTAAACCTTTTTCTCATTTAGTTAGTAATGGATACATTATTTTTCTATCTCCTATATTCAGCATTAAATCAAGCTCACTTCCATTTCTCCTCCTACTCTCTTAGTTTAAGCTTGACTTAGTCAATTCTAATAGTCTTATAACTAGTTTGCCTTCTGTTACAAGATTTATATTATTTTTACTCATGCAATCATATTCCTCTCAAGCTTCAATTGTTGCATGCTTCACTATGGCATACTAAGACTAAATTTTCATCTCAGGTTCTATGTGATTTAAGTCCAAGTTACACTCAAGCTTGATCTTATGCCATTCTTGTGAACCTTTTTCTTACATTACTGACCCAAACACACCTCATTTATTTTTTATTTTGTGCTTATGGAAGTGATAGCTTTAAACACTATCTCAAATGCACCAACTCTTGTTTGAGTTCCAACTTGAATATTACTTCTTCCTGATAACCTTCCATGATTTTCCTAGTTAAAAGTAACCTTTTTTTCCTGCTGATCTTTCAAGGCACATTGCATCTTACTGTATTCCAATAAATATCATATCTTTAAGAATCTACATACTTAACTCATTTTTGGTTTTTAATTGTCGCTTAAAATCATATCTTGGATCTCTTGAGTGAATAGTATATATTTCTTGATACAGACTGAGCAGCCCCAAGGTGATTTTATGTTAGAAACTTTACATGCCAAGTTCTTCATAATCTGTGTTTTCTTTGCAGAACTTAGCTGTTGCTTATTTACTTCCTAGGGGCCTATTTTTAAATCAACTCATTGAATTGTGTCCATTGCAATTTAGTAGTTATTAAATAAAACATTCAACTTATTTGCTTTTATATTTCTACAAGGTGACATTGATGCCATTATCCACTACAGACTTTAATTTCTTATGTGGAAAGGTCTAGATTAAGGAAGTATACTTTCAAAGGCCAAGGAGAATAGCATAAGTTAGAAAAAAATTATTAGGGGCCTTAAAGATAAATAAAAGAAAAATTACTAGGGGCCTTAGAAATAAGACAGTATGGAATATCCTCTGAAGCAGCTACAACTAAAAATGTTAATAAGAATCCATGAAAGAACAAAAACTGTAAATGAGTCTTTTAACAGGTAGAAATACAATAAATTGCACTACTCTGGATAATCACAATTAGCAAAATGGAGAATAATTAACAAAACCAAATGAGAGCACATATAGTGATAAACGAGGTTAGACTCATTAAGAACTGTGTCATTAGCAGATTTTTTCTGCTGGTGGGTAAAATAATAAGGAGAGAAAGTTTTCATGAAAATAAAAGGTGGATGTCCATGTCCTATTACACTTAATAAAATAGTGGTCTAACAGTGAGCTGTCCACAGGGATAAAAATCTACAACTAGGCAAATGTTCCTGAACCCTCAGGGAGGCAGCCTCTGTCGCACAACTGTCACTCAAGTAAGTACTTGGAAGTTTCAGGTCACTAAATACTAACCTTTTCCTGTCGGTGTTTTCCTTTGCAGAGAGTGGCTATGAATTACACAGCAGGAGAGGTGCGTGTCTGTGCTTAATAAAGTCAGGGAGGCTTGATCACATGTTTTCTGATACTGAAAGTTAACTGTGCTAACTCTCTAGAATATCCTTAAGAAAATAGTGTAATTACATATCAATAATCCCTAAAAATATTCTTGAAATAGTATACATAATCAGAGTTATCCTTGATTTATCAGAAACAATATGAGAATTTACTGTTTTGGCTAAGCAGCATGCTCTCATCCCAAAGTCCGGGATTTGTGTTGAGTGCCACCTCTGAAATAATGAAAATGTCAGGCCTGTGCCTCGACCCTTCCAAGACTGAGTTTATCAGTGTAATCTGGTAGAAATGGGTGTACTAAGTTGTTTTGTTCAGTTCTCCTGATCAAATTACTTTAGAGTCATACCCTTAAAGGACTAGGAGTTACAGCTATGTGCCCACGTGAGTAGCTCAACACTTTTTAACTCTGGAACACTGCTTTACCCTAATGTCTATTACTTTCAGTAACTGCCTACCTGCTACAGTTGTTTGATCTGTGAAGGATACACTGGTTAGAAAATACATACAGTTTCCAAATATACAAAATTCATGACATGTATGTTGTTCACAGATATCTAAATGAATTTGTGGTTATTACCAAATTATAAAAATCTCCTAGACTATCCCAAGCTGCTATTTCAATAATTTCCTGAAGAGAACAGTTCCTGTTCAAATATCTGATCCTATTTTCTTGTCTGTTATGAGTCGATAAATGTACATATATTTGCATTTTGCTTCTTCAACATGTATGGAGAGTCTCCATAAGGTAAGCACTGGTTTAAGCATTAGAAATAGGAGATTGAATAAGAAACAAATTTTTGTGTAAAGATTATTTTTAATGGGAAAAGATAGACAATAAACAGATGAACATACAACATTCAGTACAATGTATTGAATATAAAACAGGATGTTATGCTAGAGATTAAGTGGTCAGGAAAGGCTTTTCTTCCTGAGAAGATAACATTGGAAGGTGATTCTGAATTTAGATGAGTAAACATTTAAATGTTCTAGAAGACCCTAAGAATTGAATGATGTTGTTGTTTGAAGAACAGAAAAATTAGTATTGTTAGAGTGTTCTGAGCAAGGCACAGCATGGTGTTATATAGGTCTGAAGTTGGCAAAAGATCCAGTAGTTTGGTGGATTGCATGTGAATTTTTTTCTAAGTGTAGTGGGAAGCATTTAGTTAATTTTAAGGGGAGAAACATAATAGTATGATTCCATTTTTTTTATCTATACTTGGGATTGCACCCACAGCCTTTTTTTTAAAGGGAGAGAGAGAGAGAATTTTTTTTTAATATTTATTTTTTAGTTTTCGGCAGACACAACATCTTTATATGTGGTGCTGAGAATCGAACCTGGGCCTCATGCATGCCAGGTTAGTTTGCTACTGCTTGAGCCACATCCCCAGCTCTGCACCCAGAGCCTTTTGCATGCTAGGTAAACACCTTGCTACTGAGATATATCCCTAGATTCTTGATTTCTATTTTGGTTGTTCTGTTGAGAAGGATTGGAAAGGGACAAGAGTGGAAAAGGAGAAATCATTTACAGTAATCTAGATCAGAGTTGAGAACAGCAAAAATAATGTAAGGTTAGGTTAATCAGAATTATTCGAGAGAGGGGTTGGAGGACAATGAAAACATTTTTTTTCTTTAAACTTGTTAATTATGAGATGCCTATTAAAAATCCAAGTGGATGGATCATATAGATAGTTGGAGTCTGAGTTTTCAATTCAGAAAATATCTTAGGACTGAATGTATACATTGGAGGTCAAAGACACATCAATTTATTTTAAACTTGAGCTAAATGAGATTGTCAAAGGAAAGATGTGTAAAAGAATGAGGCCAGGATAGTACCAATGAATAATGAGAAATTGTGTAGAAGTGTAGAAGCCAGCAAAGGACAGTGAAAAGGAATAGCCAGTAAGGAAGGAGGAGAACGAGGAATGCCTGAGATGAAATAATTACAAGAAACAAAGGATGTCTCATTGTGTTACATCTTTTTGAGCAGTCAAAATATGTAAGAGAGTATCCTAGGACCAATGGGGAGGGAAGCGGTGTAGTGATTATAGGAGAATAGAGAGATAAGCAGGACTTATTTTATTCAAGAGTGCTTGCATGCCATGGGCAATGCTCCCACAGAGATAAATTGCTGGTGCAAAAAAAAAAAAAAGTCATTTCGAAGTTTCATATAAATTTTGTAGGGACTTGTCAGAATAGATCACTTTCAGCTTGTGCACTGCAAAATTAAGAACAAAACTTGGAATTACCACTACAGTACTAATCCTGGGAAAATGAACCTGAATCAGCTATTTAACGTGATTCACTGTGTTTCTGCATAGTAGGCACTGTGAATTTTGTTGTTTGGCATGGATTATTTTACCACTCTCATTGTACAGTGTGGTAATTTTGTGAAATAAAATTAAAGTTTTGCTAAGTTTAAATTATTTAATCAGGAAGAGTAATATAGTGAAGATAAAATATTTCAGTTCATAACATAACCTAGAGAATATCTATTGTCTTGAATTGTAATAGGTGGAAACTTGGCTATATAATGCCAAATGTCACATATACCAGTTATAGCTATTAGAGAAATTATGGAAACAAGATCTGCAGATATCTTTGTTTTTTAACCTGCCATCCAATCAATATGTAAATAAAATATGGTGATGTATATCTGTGAATCATTTTTTATGCTTTTTTACATATATATGTATATCTTTAGAAAACATAATTTTGATTTGCTGAAAATAATAAGAATGTTTCCCCCCCACACACACACACACACAGATTAGGGTTTTTTTTTTGACTGTTTTAGGTGTTCTTTTCATGTATTTTCAGCAGTGCATTTTATGTGAATGAATGTCAAAAAGTGGTAAAGATATCTAACAACTGCCCTTTGAAGTAGTCTTTACTAATCAGCCCTGTTTTTTAGAGTGGTCATTTAGTGAGCAATGCTTTTATGTTGTATGGTCTGTATACATTACCTTGAATCTTGACAAAGGCCAACAGGTAAGTTATTATAATGTAACTTTATAGATTGAGGAAGTATGAGTTCATGTGGTTGAAGATACTTTCCGAAATTCACTCACATTGTTGGTGAATTAATGTAGATTTGAACTGTTGTATGTCTGATTTGTCATTCTGTTTATCAATGACTACCTTTCTTATTGCAAAAGCTTAAGTATATAAGTGCCAATCTATTTAGTTTATTTAAATATAATTTTTATACTTGGAAAAATCAAAATTATTTTTTTCCTGAGAGAAAATGGTATAAGAGAAGAAACATGTTTAAAAAGTCCATCATATGTCAGAAAAAAAGTGAAATACAAGGGGCTGAGATTGTGGCTCAGTGGTAGAATGCTCGCCTTGCACGTGAGAGATCCTGGGTTCAATTCTCAGCACCACATAAAAATAAACATTTTATTAAAAAGTGAAATATGATAAAAAATACTTATCTGGATTTTTGTCTTTGTTCAACAGTATAATGTGTAATCTCAGCCAAATTGACTCTCTGAACCTGATTTCTTCATCAGCAAAAGTTTGTTATTAACTATTTCAGATTTTGTGAAGTTTAAATTATATATATTTTGACTGTGTTTAGGGGCATAATGTGCTATTCTTCAAACTTCAAGATAAAGTAATGTTCTGAAACTAAAATAATGGTAAGGCCACATAAAAGTAATATTTATTGAGGAAACAAAAGTTATGTGTTAATAGGAATTTAATGGCAGAAGAAGCATTTTGGAAGACTCAATGTCCAATCAAAAATTTAATATTCAATTTTGTGGATATTATTGAAAATACAAAAACTTAACACCCAGAAATCAGCCACAGAATAATCTGAACAGTTGAAATAAAAATAATTTAGTCTCTTTGTTTGCAGGATAGTTCCCATAAAAATGGATCTGAATACTCTACATATGAGGAGGTACATACTTATTAAAGAGGGAATAGATAACCAGACTTATGCATCTTAGCCTAAAGTAAATAAATGTTAAGTTTTTCTGACATTTTTTTTATTACAAGTAATGAAATGAACATTGAGTTCATACTAGAAAGGTAGGTAATGCATGTGTATTTCCTTATTAACAAATCTATTAAGATATAACTGATATACGAAGAACTTCATGTATTTAAAGTTGACAATTTGTTAAGTTTTGACCTATAATCACTATAACCAAGGCAATGAGCATATCTATCACCCCCAGAGTTTCACTGATGCTCATTTAAGATCCCTCTTTCCTATTCCTCCCACTTCCTCCCACTGCCCAAATATTCATTTCCTTCCTGTCACTATAAATATGTTTGCATTTCCTATGAATTATATAAATGGAATCATACAAACTTTACTCATTTTTGCCTGCATTTTAAAATTTTCACAATTATTTTGAGATAATGAATAGGCACATTTTGTGTGTATGGTTACTTCATTATACTTTATATTTGATTAGTATTGTATTGTAATAGTTTATACATTTGCCTTTTAAATAATATTTGTGTTTTATTCCAGTTTCAAGCCATTACAAATAAAGCCAATATAAAGATTTATGAACAATTATTTATATACTAATATGCTTTCATTTTTTTCTTGGTGAATACCTGGAAGTGGAAATTATCAGTCAAAATTTAGGAGGATACCATTAATTTTATCAGTTACTACTAAAATGTTTACCAAAGTGGTTGTAACATTTTACATTTCACCAACAATGTAGGGAAATTCTTGTTGTTCACATCTTCACTGACTCTTGAAATGCTTAATATTTTTAATATTAACTATTCAAATAAATGGGTAGCAATGTTTCATGGGGGATTTACCTTACTTTTTTTCTAATATCTAATAGTGTTGAACATTTTTATGAGCTTATTTAACATCCCTATAACTTCTTTGGTAAATTTTCTGTTTAAATTTCTTTTTTCCATTCCTTAAATTGGATTACTGATTATGTTATTGAATTTGGAGGGTTATTTTGTACATTCTGGGTAATATTATATCAAATACATAGTTTGCAGTAGTTTTGTTAGTGGTACCTTATTTTTTTCATGCCCTTTTTAGTATCTTTAAACTAACATTTTTTCATGAAGTCTGATTTTTCATTTTTTTATGGATTATGCATTTGAAACTGTATGTAGCTGAGATAATTGCCTGAACAAGTTTGTAAGTATTTACTTGTAGGTTTTCCCCAGATTTCTAGAAATAAGGCTGTTTTTTTTTTGTTGTTGTTGTTATGACACTTCCAGTACATACACAAGTTGGGAACATAGCATGATGAACTTTCATGCATTTATAATCTGTTTTATTAATTAACTCATTGCAAATCTTTTTTCATCTGTATTCCTCCCTACTTCTACTTACTCTCAAGTTATTAATGGATTTTAAAAAATTTTATTGACATACAATCCATATACAGAGAAGTCCACAAATCATAAATGTGTAGCTTAATCAAATTTTAAATAGTCAGACATTTGTATAATCAGCATCCCAATCAAGAATGTCAATATTACCAGTCCTTCCGAAATTCCCTTATGTTCCAAAAGGAACTCCTACTCTTAATTCTGATATGATGCATATTCTGGCCTGTAGCCAAACTTACAAAATGTATTCTGTAATATATTCACTCCAATCTCTTAGCTCTTTCATGTGTCACTATGTTTATAAATTTATTCATGTTGTTTCTTGTAGTAAATAATTTTTTCATTTATTATTACATTGTATAAATATATTATAATTTATTTGTACAGTCGGTTCTTGGTGGACCTTTGGATTGTTTTTAATTTCTACTTCTTACATACAGTGCTGCTCTGAACATTTTTGGGCAATTTTATTTTTAATTATACATATGCAGTGTATGTGTGTGTGTTTGTGTGTGTGTGTGTGTGTGTATCATAACATTGAGTCCAAAACTAAAGGTAGAATTGTTGGGTAGTCAAGTATATGTATAATAAGCTTTAGTAGACATTGACACTTTTTATATAAGTAGTTGCATCCACAATGTATGAAAGAATATTGTATACATATATGCCATGTAATCTTCAGGATGATAAATTTTAATCCCTAAATTGTTTGTTTAAGTATTTCTGCACATGTAAGCAGTGGAAAATCATTTGATGCCATTTGCACTTGTTTTTTTTTAAGTAATTTCTCTGAACTTATTCAATTTTTTGGTCCAACAATTGAATTTCTGTCTATAATGTTGAGACTGGGTCTGTACATGAAGAAAACAATGAAAGTTTTTCTATTTCCTGATACTTCAATAAAGTGCTATTTGGTCTCCCTATAAATTATTTTTGGTTCATTTCATTATAGCTGCAACAGTTTGTTTAAAGAAAAAGGAAAAAAAAAAACCTCTTCTAAAGCCTAGTACATAGATGTACAATAAATGTGATTCTCTTTCCTTCTATTACAGTAATCTTTTTACAATTTCCTTTAGCCTTTTCATTATTGTTAACATCTAGCTTTTTGAAAAAAGTACCTTGGGGCTGGGGATGTGGCTCAAGCGGTAGAGCGCTCGCCTGGCATGTGTGTAGCCTGGGTTCGATCCTCAGCACCACATACCAACAAAGATGTTGTGTCTGCCAAGAACAAGATAAATTCATAACAGCAAAAAAAAAAATCACTCTTTTGAAAATCTGAATGCCTCATTTTTACTAATATAAAAAATAAGTTGCTGATTTGTGTTTATAGTATGATGACAAAAATTATTTGAATTATACACATGAACATATTTTATGCATAACTAGTTATTATTTAAAATGGTTACATTTTTGTGTGTGCCTGCCTCTCTATTTTGATATTTAATCTAGTTAACAGCTAGAAGGCAGAGAACATTGTGAATATAGAATCAGCAATTGTATGGTTTGTATGACTTTACTAATCACTGCTACTTGTGAATAGACATTTTCACATTGGGTAAGGAATGGCAAAAATAATTACAGGTGATAAGCCAATTAGGTGGCACTGAGGTAATCGAGAGACATGTGAATAATGCTAAAATAAATATTAGGTCTGATTTGCACATTCACAATGTATCTCAATATCTGTTAGTAATAGTAAGGTGGAGCCACTTGTGTTTTTCAAAAAATCCACTTATAAATGTGCAACTCTTTAATATAACTTACTTCAAGGGGAAAATTATGGAACTTAATCTTTTGTTATTTTTATTTATTTATTTAATTAATTAATTAGTTGTTCAAGACAATACAATGATCTTGACATATCATACATTTGATTCAAATAGGGTATGAATTCTCATTTTTTCACGTGTACAGATTGCAGGATCACATTGGTTATACATCCATCTGTATTTTTGGAAGTATCTTTAGACCAGACAGAGAGGGGAAAAAAAAGGGGAAATTAAAAGCAAAATAGTTTCTCTCAGAAAGTTAATGTTGTGGTAGATCACATGTAATATATAAATTTTCTTTCTGGGAAAGAAAATTTAAGATATGCCAAAGTTTCTGAAATGTTGAGTTTAATATTTAACATTCATTTTACTGAATTTTAAATAAGAGATGTCAACTATTGTGTTTTATTTAAAATTTAACCTATTTAAGAAAGTCTTTTTGATTTATTCTGTGTCTTAAGAGTTATTTTTCCCCTGTGTATTATAGGGCTATTCAGTAGTCTCTTTAGTTAGTACCTGCTGAATCAATATACTGCAAATATAACAGAATAATTGTACAATGGTAAAATACAGAATCCTTAACTTTACAACTGAATCTAAATAGGGTTTAGGGCAGTGGCTTTGTCATTTGTACTTTTCTAGAAGTTCCATAGAAAGTTCTGATTCCAAAGGCTAGTTTGCCATTCGTTACACTTAGGTGCCTGGCGGTGGGTGGGTGGGGGGTGGTGGCTGATGCTGTGTGTGGGGGGGTCTCTCCCATATCTCTATGGCAGTGAATACTAACAGCTACATACCAGAATCATTGCCCTAATAATAAGATTAGACCAAGTGACTTTGTTTCAGTCAAAGTAGTAGGAACAGATGTGATACCAATTATGATATGAACAGATATGATTTGTGATTTCAACTAAAATATTTTTTCACTGAATCTTCCACTCCCTTCCCTGACAATTGGATGATTTTCCCATTATTAAACTTTATAGTCAGGAGTTGGATTGCAGACTCTCTATCAGTCCATGTGCTTAAATCATTGTGTGGAGGAGAGCCCCTTTATTGATACCGAAATTCTTTATAAGACAATATCAAACTTCTTCTAATGTATTGGAGCTATTGTTTACATTTGGAGGCAAATTTAACTTACTCTAACAATTATTTTATCAAGGAATATGCTGCTTACAAAAATACATAGGAGAGGGTATTGTTTCTGTTCTTTTCAAAGACCACACAGAATAAGAGTAGAATAAGGAGATAAACAAATAATGGTGTACAACATGAAAACTTCTTTGATTATGTGAAAAGTATAGATAGGAATGTCACCTTTCCTAGGGAGGAAGGTGAATGGTCAAAAATCAGGAAGCCCTAAAAAGGAAGTATTTTTGGAATATCATCTAGGGAATAAATATGAATTTTCCAGGTAGAGAAGGCACTTTATGGAGTATTCAAAGATAGACTGCTTTCTGGAGCAGGGGTTAAATTGCAGGATTGAAAACCCAACATCAGGAACTAATGGAAAGGAATAGATCAGGTGGTGATCTTTATGCCATACTAAAGAGTAGGGCACTTATTTAAAGAGCAATCAGTGTATACTGGTTTTGAAAAAAATTAACAGGGTTATCTGTGTTTTGAGCAACATCACTTTAAAGTAAGAAAAGAAAATGGAGACAGAGAACATGATTTGGATGTTTTAAAATAACATGTGAAATTAAGTGACAGCATTAACAATGGGAAGGAGGGAAGAAGCTACAGAAGATTTTTAGCAGAAGATGAAAAATCATTTGGTAAAGAACCAAATATCTGAATAGTGATAAAGATTCAGTTTTGGCAAATGAGCAGACATTGGTGGTGGTCACTGAAAAAGAAAAGTTGGCAATGAAGTTAGTAACAAAAATGGCAGCTTTATCTGACACTTCACATGTATTGTGCCAAGTCATTTAAATGTGCTAACCTATAAAATCTTCATACCTCCTCTGTGAAGTTAGTACTATCCTTTATGGATTTTGTAGATATAGTTATGGAGAGATGATGCATTTTAAAACATGCTGGTGGTGATATAAAGTAGTCAATGGAGAAGCCGGTGTGCATAGAGTCTAGGACGAGGTCAAGCTCTTAATCACCACACTGTAATGTGTGACTGCCTGAGAATTGAAAAGATAAAAAGTCTGTTTTGGTTCTGTTGAATTAGAAATGTTTGTGGATCATTTGGTGATGAATTTGTGAACATCTAAAATATAATGTTCTATTTTGTGACAGAAGAGAATCAACACTAGCTATGAGAGTTAATGATGCAAAAGTTGAAGAGATGTCACAGTAAGAAAATATATAATGAAAAAATAAGAGAGGTGGAGGATGGTTAATTAGTGAAGACAAATATATAGACATAATAAGAAATGGAAAGGGATAAATGTCAGCACACCAAGAATCAAAAAACTAAAAAGTATTGTATTCTCAATGGCCAAATTAAAAAAAAAAAGAATAAAAATATCTCCCATAGTTTATTATATTAGAATATAAAAGAAGATGGTGTGGGTGGGGTGGGAAGGGAGGACTGCTAAGACATAAATATAACCAAGAAGACTGCCCACTTTATTACTAAACAAGAGAATCTAATGGTACTATGTATGACATTTGTGGGACTTCACTGACTCTTGAGCTATGTCTAAATATCTCAAATTTGAAAACCAGTAAGGAGATATTATATAGCAATTCTAGAAAATTAGTAAAGCAATTAAGTTTCCTGTGCAAGTATTTTGGAGACAAATGATGAAAACCACAGCTGAAAGTGAAAATTTTGCAAAGAAAAGGGCGACTTGAAATTTTAAAAAATCTATCAATAGCACCAAGTTAGGAATGAAATTGTTTGTTAGAGAAGAGGTAGATGCCCAGGAACTCAGGAATTCCTGTCTTGAGTAATATTAGAAGCAATGAACAGATGAGTTTAAAGGAATTACACTGAGTCTGAGGTATCTATGGGAAAACTGAAGTCTGACCTATATGAGGTAGAAGTCACTAAAAAGTCACAGAAGTTTTTATATATATATATAAACATGCTGTCTACCAATATTAAATAAACTACTCCTTAATTTGTGAACATGAACAACTGTAGAAAAAAAAGACCAGACTTCTTTAAAACAAAAGAGGAAAAAAAAATAAAAATTATAAAACTTATTCTCAGAAATATTTGACTCATATATTGCATATCAGAAAAACATTTCACAAATTTTTATAAAAGATTTTTAGAATACAAATACAAAACACATTATAGATTTTAAAAATATTTGACATAAGTATAAAATAAATAAACATGTGAAGTGAACAAATTAAAGGAGAAAGAAATAGTGAAATTCTACTTGAAGAAAGAGATTAAAAATGAAGAAATTTAAAAAAAATAAAATTTAGAAAAAGATAATTTGTTATTTGTGTATTTTCATAAAGAAAGCATGAAGTAGAGTTGGAAGACCATCAATAATAAAAAAAGAGAAGGAAGTATTACAAAACAGCCAATAATATGTGATTTTTACATTATTTGTTGAGCAGGATTAACATTACAAATAGCTGCACTTGATTACCAATGGCATCTCTTTATTTTTCAGATAAAATGGAATTTTCAAAAATATTAAGACAAAAATTCTTACAAAAACTCATACAGTAAATAAATAATTGTCAGTAAATATATCTATAAATAAAGACCAATGACAGGACTGTTTATCATATACATTTTGATAACAAAATTTAGATGATGTGGAAAAATATCTCTAGATTTTTGAGTCTCTTGTTTTCTATATCTGGTAAAACTATTTTTTTTTGTGAAGCTGATTTTACAAAAGGAGATTTGTCTTCCATTTTTGCATTATGTATTTGTGAATTTGCCTGCTTTCTGAAATTTGCTTGTAGCCCCTATATGAAAACTAATGATGTTTTTATGGTCACTTGTTGACATATACATTTGAAACTAAAAAAAAAAAAAAAAAAAAAATTGAGTAACCCGAGTTCAGTGTTCCCATTTGAAGATAAGCAAGGCAGCAGTTTACCTTTGTTTTAGTTCTCAGACTAAGAATAGGTATTCTTCTCAATGTCTATCCATTGCCACATTTTCATCATTTTTCTGCTGTGTGTGTGTGTGTGTTTGTTGTTTGAAAATTTTCTCTCACACCCAATTTTTGTCTATTATTTCTAAGTGCAAAACAACTTTAATGTGCCTTACAGGAAAAAAAATGTGTTAAATAAATTTTTTATGTCCAAGTATAGATTATATCTGTGATTCAATTTATATAATTTTTTAAAGATAGCCAAGATGCTGTAAATATTGTTGAAATGCAAATATATATAAATTAAAGTTCAGACAGTATGCATGGAAATAACATGAAGCTCAAGAGTGTAGATTCTTTTGGAATGAGAATAGAAAATTAAACAAAAACATCTAAGAATTTTCAATTACAATACTTCATTTCTTAAGGTGAATGCTGGTTACCATATCATACCATCATTTTATATTTTAGGTGAAATGTTGCATAATAATAAAACAGCATACTTTACACCAAATCCGTGCAGAAAAGTCCTGATTCTGTCATAAAATATAGGCAGCTTAAATATATGAAAGTAAATTATTTAAAAACTCATTTATATTTCTATATGACACTAAGATACAGCATTAAAAGTAAGAGAAAGTATTAGAAACTATTAGAAACAGCTTTTAAAGTATATGTTTGTCAAGAGAAAATGAATGCCTGCTGTAGTTGAACTTATCACCTCAAGAAATTTTCAGCCATTAATAAATAAACTCATATTGGTGGTCACCATCAGATTATTAAGATAATCTTGAAATTTTATGAAACACTAGAAATAAACTAGTTTGAGTATGACTTACATGGAGAACTTTTCCTGAGTCTTTTTGAGTTTCAATGTCTATATTTATAAAACTGGTATTTCAAAGCTTTTACTACATGGGTAATAAGGATTAACTAATAAAGAACATAAATACTTAAGTGTAAAAGTGCCACATGGATGCTATAGAATAATGTAAAACATTTGTCTACCGTAGGTGTTTTGTTGATATTTGTTCAACAATATACAGTTATGTGATTTCATATACTACTCAGGCAGAGTGAGTTTGTTTGCTTTTTTTTTTTTTTTTTTTTGGTTTTTTAGTCATTGTTACTATTGGTAAAAATTCCAGATAAAACAACAAAAAGCTCCTGATTCAAGGTAAGAACAGTGAGTTTATCTTTTTCTTACAGAGTTTAGAAAGAATCCAGTCCTCCATAACAATGGGAAAAATGAATATGAAGGATTCATCTCTCCTCCTCAAATGCTTTTAAAACTCAAGCTGATCACTTCTGTAACAAGGATGTAAGTCCAAGTGGACCATTAATATGACTTGGTGGGGAATCCTTTCCTCTCATTCTCAAATAAGCTGGCTTTCTTTGAAATATAACCTTTAGCATGTATTCTTGGAGACATGCAGCAATCTGTAGACAGGCTTGGGATAATGACAACTTTTACTCACGTTGGCAATCATCTCTTCCTTTGGTGTTTTAGCTAGTTATTACTCATGCCATCCTCTACCATTTCCAACTAGACAACACATGTTAATTTTTATAACATGAATATAGGCTGCCATGGAAAAATGCTAATAAAATAAGAATCAATAAATAAAAGGAAAGGGTTTTCTAAACACTTTTCTTGACCTGGCATGCTTTATGTTTTCTATTTGCTTTGAGCTATTAAAATGTTATACAAAACAGCAGGCTAAATAAGACAGATTTCCAAGGAGCTGAGCTATAATTTTTTTGACATATTATTTGATGAAGGTAAATAGTGTCATTTTCTACTTTATTAACTTCATGTGATATGCACTCTGATCTTTAAAAATTTATTATATTAGGAAGAGAGAGGAGATAGCTTTTTAAAATCCCCTCTACCTATAATTTATTGGGCCTTTTATGACCATTGTGCATCTCACACTCTGATCTATTCACATTATCTAGTATTTGGGTAATTGGATGTATTTTGGTTTTTCTTTATCTAAAATATGACAAAATAAGAATAAGAGATGTCTTTTTAAAGGGCAATGGGATTTATGAATCATCAAACAGGTAAATCAGGATTTTTTCTTTTTTGTAACACTCCATGTCTATTTAAAAGACTGTCATTATCCTAGTTCTGTCATAGTTTTTTCTTCTTATTGTAAATTCTGGCATTTATGAGCAATATGTGTGAATTTGACCTTGACTGTATTAATCCTGGCTGTGTTTGTCACAACTTTATCTTACTCCCAAGCAGCCTGAGTAAGTAGACTGTGATTTACCAGGCAAAAGAACAATTTTCAGCTTCTATTTTCTTGAGCATAAGAAGTTGAATTACCTCCTAAGTCCCTGGGAATTATTAAACAGGATGCCCATCAAAATTAGTGAATGTGTGTAGCACTTTTCCTTAATGAGAATACTGAATGTCTATTTTCTATAGGAAGAGATAATTCCTCTGGTTTAGCAGTTCTCACAATTTATTATTTTCTGCAGAGTCACACTTGACAGATGATAGTCCCATGACCAACATGCCCCAATGAATTTATAGAGAAGGGCATTCAGTCCCCTACATGAGCCCACCCATTCCTACTTGTATAAATGCCCTACTCAATGCCAGGGTACATGATGCTTTTGAAGGAGTGACAACAAATAATTTTATTTTTTCCCAAGGTAAATGAACTGAGAGAGGCAATGTTATAAATATTTGCAGTAACAAATCAGAAACATTCCTTTTTCACCAGTGTGATACCCAGTGTCTTGACTTCAGAATTGAGTATGGCAGCTCTAGATAGTATGTAAGATTTTAGAACTTAACTAAACACACAAAACTCAAGGATTCATAAAGTGGTTGTTTTCAATGCCTTTTAAAATATAATATGCTCTCATGAAATTGGTGGTATTTCATATTAAGAGGGTGAAGGAAATAGACAAATTTTATACTTCTTGGTGAAAATAGTATAGAAATGGCAGAGTATTTATCATGCTTCTGTTTTTGATTATACTAAGACTTTCCACCACCAAAATGAAAGAATGTGAATCTTACCAACTTGGAATAATCTAAGGGTATCATGGTACTGATTAGTAAAAGAAAACAAATACAAAATAAAAATATTTCTTTATTATAATGAAATTCTGATTACAAAAGAAATGCTCTGCTTGAAAATGTGTCTTAGGCAAAGCATGCTTTTAAGTATTTGCTGACATTACTAGGTGCTGTGCTTTTTAATAATTCTATTACATCTCCCATTCTCAGGTAACAGTAAGGTGAATGAAAGACCACTTAAAACAGCTCTTTTCATTCTATAAATAAATAACTGTGAGCAGTACAAAGAGCATGTCTAAAGAGGACAGAAATGAATCTTTATATCAGGCTTCAATGACTTCCTGAGCCCAGGCAATCAGTGTGCATAATCATAGTTATATGGACATTTAGAGGGAGGAGTCCATAACTTTGTTGTTTTCTTAAATGGGGTTAGTGATCTACTCAAAACACCAAGGACCAAACAATTTTAGTATTAATGTTTTATAAGAGACTGAGAATAATCACATTGGCGGACTGGGGAATGGAAAGGATGTGATTTGCCAAGCTAGATGACTTTCTTCTCATTCTGACTTGAATAGACCACAACAATGTTTCTTCTGTAGTTGAAGTCAGTTGGATAAAAACAAACATAATCACAAAACTTTGCAATGTCAAATATAAAGTATTCTAGGGCTAACCATCTTTGGGGCATTCCACTTTTGCTTCTCTTCACTGGGTTTAACCAAGAGTTAGCAAACTATATTCTGTGGGCTGAATATGGCCCAGAGTCTATATTGATAATATTTGCCAGCTAATAAAACTTTCATATATTTTTCTCAGAGTCACAGACATAAGTTTCTTTAGGAAAGCAGAAACATATTCAAGGAAGAATGTGGACTCTTGAGAGTAGGAAGGTCTTGGGGGTAAAGCAAAAGGTACACATCCAAGGGGGTATACAAACCTTCTCCAGGGGGAGAAAAAGTTGAAAACTTTTATATTTTTAAAGAGCATGTAACAGAAAACGTACGTGGTCTGTAAATTATAAACTATGTACTGACGTTTTATAGAGAAAGTTGATCTTGGTCAGCCATGGATTAGACAAATCATTAAGTTATTTGAACAATAACTAATGTTTTTGAAGGGTTATCAAGCATCTGATGAGATTTTAGAGCTGATAATACATCAGTGGAAAAAAATGACTTAATTACCTACTTTAGTAAATCTCACATCTATTTAAAGAACAAAAATATAAAGGTAGTAAAGGAGTTAATATGTAGCATATTGTAAGTAATAAATATGGGGAAAAAAGAGCAGGGTATAAGATTTGGGGAGCAGTTGGGACAGGTGAGATGTGTTCTTATAAGGAGTACCTCGAGTTAAGTTCACTGAGAAAGTACTTTCAGTGCAGACTTGAAAGAGATAAGGTAGTCCTGAAGGTCTTCAAAGGAAGAGTGCAGTAAGCAGGTCAATGCAAAGGCCCTGATGTGGGATATTTTGTTGCAGGAAGATGGAGAACAGCACTTTAGAATTGACTTTCTACCAATAATCCATGCTTTAAGTCTCCCAAGCATAATTTATCTATAACATATTTATTTTAAATTTTTGTAACATGTAAATCTATCTTTGTTTTACCAATATCTACACAAACATAATGACACATCTTGATTTATGATTTAAGTTTTATACACAAGTGGACTGATATTGTAATTTCATTAAACTTCTCAGATCTTATGAGGGTATCAGTATAATAAGTCATAGATGAAAAATTTAAACCGTCATGAATTATGTTTAGGATATTTTAATGTGTAGGAAGTGAATGCAATTGTGCAAAATAGCTGCTCATGTACACCATATATGAAGAAAAAATTATCATTAAGCATGCAAAAAATATTTAATTGCTTTCAAAGAACTATGCCTGAATGAGTTCCTGATGATTTGTGTAGAAGACTTTTCATTCTACACTGTCCAGTATAATAGCCATTGGCAACATGTGTCCATTTTAATTTAAGTTGAAGTTGTTAAAGACAACAAAACATTCAGCTCTTTAGGTGTACTGGCCACATTCCAAGTGCATGGTAGCCACACATGGCTACTGTATTGAACAGCACAGATTATAGAACATTTCCACCCTAAGGTTGCTTTTACAGAAATAGTGAATTTGATAATGCTTAATAGAACTTACCTGAGGAATTGGGACTTTAGATATAGAAGAATGAAGATGACTCCAAAGATATATATTTCATGTAGGGGAATAATATATGGGTAAAAACAATCAATTGATTAGTACAGACAATGATTTTAGGTTATACCAATTAAAATTAATCAATGAATGTAATATAAATTACATCAAGAAACAAATGAATGATGGCTACAAATCATTCTGCAATTTCAAAACTTATTCTGACAATTTTCTTGAAAGCTAATCTAGCAAATCCAACTTAATAATATTAAGTATTGTTGTTAAAAACTGGTTTGTTGACTCTTCATCCCCTTTTATATGTTACATACACAAATGTGATCTTTATTCAAAAATTTGGCCAGAATAAATATAATAATAAAATATTTTATATCTACCTAAAGATGGTAATTTATACTCCTTGAAGTTGAATGTTTGGTGCTCCAAGATAGCAGTGTGATTCCCTTAATTAGAGAAGATAATTTTCTAGCACCATAAATGAGGCCAGCAACAGAGCAGGAAGCCAAGTTTAAATCTAAATTGAACTGGTCAAACTGGGACAGATGGTTGTCCTGCCTAAAATGTTGTAAATTTGCCATAATTGACTTGAGGTCACTATTTAGTGAACAGCAGAAGTACTATACCTTCAAGAATTTATTAAGCTGGAAGTGAATTTAGAGACTATCAATTCCAATTTCTTGTTTTATAAATAATTTATTTTTAAGGGTCAGAGATCTGAGTTTCTTGCCTAATGTAGGAACTGGTTAGGAATAGAGCTAAGAATAGAAATCCATTGTCCTCATTAGTTTGGGCTACTATAACAAGGTACCATTGATGGATGGCTTATAAATAACAGAAAAAAAATCTTCATGGTTCTGGAGACTGGGAATTTGAGATCTGAGTGTAAGCACAATTAGGTTCTAATAAGGGTCATCTTCCAGGTTGAAGACTACTGACTTCTCCATAATCCTCATGTTGGAAAGATTTCAGTGGGGTTCTCTATAGAATCCATTTTATAAAGGCACTAATCCTATTTTTGAGGGCCACCCTGATGACACAATTACCTCCAAAAGGTTCTATCTACTAATTCTATTCCCTTGGGGATCAGAATTTCAACATATGAATTTTGGGGGATGTAACATTCAGTTTGTTGCATTCGGTGTTTTTTTTTTTTTTTTCTCTTCAGCTTTAAAGTGGGTGCAGTGAATCATTATCCCAGCAACTCAGGATGCTAAGGCATGAGGATGGCAAATTCAAATCTAGCCTCAGCAACTTATTGGGGCCCTATGCAATTTAGTGAGATCTTATCTTAAAATAAAATAAAAAAAGGGCTGGATATTTGACAAATGTATATTTTTAGTTGAAATAGATAGAGTTTACTTTCCTATTATACTTTTCTTTTTTAAACTCATGAACTACACTACAGAAATGACCATGATTTCCAAATAATCTTGGAAACTATTTAGAGAGGTATCAAGTGAGTTTACTGAGATGTGCAATTGATATTTCTTAAACATAGGTTGTTAATTTTGACTTTGTCATTAATTAGTTAATTTAATGGTCTTAAGTCAGTCAATTATTCTCCTTAAGACTTGATTTCCTTATATTGAGAGGAAAAAAACTTGCCTTTCAAGTCCTTTTAGCTTGAACTTTTATGAGAACAACAGTTTGAGTTTAAGAAAGGAAAAGTTGGTAAAGGGAAAAACATGGATAATAAAAGATTTCAATTTTGCCAAGGGCTAGGCCTGAGTCTTTTGCATGTTAAATCACATAGTTCCTTCACTGGATTAGTGAGTAGTTAGACAGAGTTATTGATTAGGACACTAGTGATTATCCAGTAAATTATGCATGACTGAATTTAAGTAGACCAACAGGATACTTTTGGACTGTTTCCCACAAGACAAACTAACATTGACAGCTCATTTTCTGGAATCATGTGGGATTGTTCAAGTCTTTACAAATGGGCAATCATGGGTATTTTAAATTTTTAATCCTAAAATAAATAGAACTAAGAGTCTAGAAAAATAAATTGCAACATTATTTGAATTTAAAAAAAGTTAGGAAAATAGAGACTTGCATTTGCCTCTCCATTTTCTATATAATCTGGAAACAGTTGCTAAATATTTGTGTTGTTTAAAATATGGTAATGATAGTAAAAGAACACAGGTAAATTTTTAGGAATTTGGATTTGGAGTCAAGTAGATAAGTTTAAATCAAATGACTAAATCATAATAGCTTTGTGATATTTGGCAAGAGTTATGTCCACATTTGTAAAATGTAGCTATTACAATTTGTGGATGTATAGGATTGTGATGAGAATCAATTGAGATGAATACTTACCTCATCCTTTATTGTGCCCTAGCTACATAGCTTTCCTTTCATTCTCTGATTGCATTACATTCTCTTCAGCCACAGAGTTTGTGAAAAATACTGTACATTGATTGGCTCGTTCAACTTCCTTTGTACAGAGGTTGAAAAGCTAGACTCTTTTCTAGGATTTAAATGTATCCAGAATTCCATAGACTTACTTCTACCAAACAGACACACACAAATGAGAATAGGAGGGCAAAAATAAACATTGGGAGACAAAAGCTAGTTTTTAAAAAGACGTTTTATCTTTATTTTTGGTTAACATGTAGAAATCGTACATTTTAATAGAATTCAGTGAGACATTTTAATGTACACATTTGTGTACTAATCAAACTTTAGCCTTTTTTTTAACCCCTGTCTCAGGCCCCACCTTTCCCAACCTCTAGTAATCACTATTCTGCTTTTGATCAATGTTTCTTTTTTAGCTTCCACATATGAGAAAGAATATTCAGTACATGTATTTCTGTGTCTGACCTATTTTACTTAACATGTCTTTAATTTCAAACATTTTACTGCAAATGGCTGGATTTTGTTCTTCTTTATGGTGAAATAGTGTTCCACATTTTCTTTATCCATTGATATATTATAGATGGGCATCTAGGTTGGTTCCATGTCTTAACTATTCTGAAGTACTATATAATAAACATGGTATGCTAATTTCATTTTCTTTGAATATATACTCATAAATGGAATATAGCTACCAACTATCATATAGTAGATTTATTCCATTGCTACTTTCTTGAGGATACTTCATACTGTCCTGCATAATGATAGCATTCATTTACATTCTCACCAACAGTACATGAGAATTACTTTTTTTTCAGATTCTCACCAGCATTTTTCATTATTTTTGTTGTTGTTATGTTTACACAGGTAAGAAGGTTTTTTATTCCTGAAATATCTGAGAGGATCTTATGTCTAATCCTTTGCTTTCTAGGACCACTTGATTGGGACTACTTGATTGATGGTAGCATCAATGAGGTTCCTGGTGGTAGTATTGGGTATAGCTTCTGGTTGAGTCACCTGGTTGTTTAGCATCAGTTTTACCTCTTTGATGTCCCCCAAATTCTATGCATTATTAATAAGCTATTATATGTGCTCTTCTTTTTAAACTAGCCAGAGTAGGTGCTGTTGATTGTAATTAAAAATCTTAAAAGTACTCCAGAGATTTTGAACATTAAAAGAATTCCATTAAAGCCTCTGGCTACAGGAGAATCTTCATTTGTATATGTATCCTTTCAAAATAATTATTTAACATAAGACATTGTGTTAAATGCTGCCAATCTACTGAACAAATTAAAACATATTATCTTTAGATGTAGAAGTTCAAAACTATTATGGGAGACAGAATATTAACAAGTGACTAAACAAATAAATATATGCTAAAATAGTAATTGTGATGTGAATTAAATAGATGAGCTGAAGTGATATAATAGGAGAAGAAGCCCAGTTATGTTGAAAGAGATTACCTGAGGAAGAGAAGAAGTGAGAGAGTAAGAGTGTGAGAAAAGAATATCTCAGCTCTTGAGGTAAAATTTGTGTTTGGTGCACTAAGAACTTCTGGTGAATTTTACAGGTGTCCATTACATAGCAAGGAGTTAAGTTAAATTTTTTTTAAAATAGAGAAAACCTACAGTTTGGCGGTAACTGATATATAGTTATTAATGAAATGTAATTCTAATAACATGACACAAGCAGCAAAAGTGACCTATTTCTAATAGTTGGATACCTACATAATTGTTTCCAGATATTTTTAAAAGCTTCTTTGATATTTGTTTTAAGCAATGAGGATGGTGATTATCTCTCTTCTAACTAGCTCCTCTAATAACAAATTACTCAAGTTAAAGTTGTACTTTTATTAAAAACCATGTACTTTATATACAAAGATATAAAAAATTGTGCTCTATATGTGTAATAAGAATTGTAATACATTTCACTGTCACGTATTTAAAAAATAAAATCAATTAAATAAAAAAATCATATGGCATATCTATGGTGGTGGGAATCCTATGATCACATATGATAGAAAAATAAGGTGAGGAACAAATCTAGTTATGAACAGCAAAATGAGCAAGCTAACAAATTTGGAATGACCTAGTGGCTGCACACTATCATTTACCACTGTCGGGAAGACTGTGATTACTAGGTTCTCTATAATTCTTCTCCCACATTACTACTAATTTTAAAGATAAATTTTGTCTTTAGTACATTAATTTACCTTTTACAAGGGCTCACTGCTCTTAAAATTTAAAGTGATACTTTAGGGTCAGCAGTTAGTCCCTGCAGTTTTAATCAGAGAGACCTGTGATTAACACAACTGGAAAGAAACTGGATCTTGAGGCTTTTTTAAAGACTGGGCTCATACTAATCAAATGGTGTGATGTGTTTTCAGTATTCACAGTTTAAGTGGGTCTTCAACAATCAGGAGATGTTTTTTTTTTTATTTTTTACCTTAATATGCTTATTTGTACAGGAAACAAATTTTCTTTTTAACCTGTCTTTGGCTGGTACCTTGGTCCAGCTAAGCCTGGCGGAGTGTTCTTTGAATGGGCACACTGCCATCATGGCAGATGGACCTGGGGCAGCTAGTTCAAAAGCCAGAACATATATTGTATTTGACAAAGAAGGGCACAATGACACGGGTGTGTATGGAAATAGCACATGGTGTTCAATCTCCCTCCCTGTGGCTCAGGAGACATGACCCACTATTCTAGCTGAGCAATGAATTAACTTCCTAATCTAAAACATTTAAGTCTAATCCCTACAGCTCTATTGCCTTGGAAAGTTAAGGATGGGATTCAGGGTATCTTGGAAGAGATGAAAATGTAAAGTTTTGTCTCAAGATGTTCTTTGAAGAAAATATTTCATATAGATATTTCTTCAAAAAAGGATTCTTATCATCTACAAATATTGATCATATAGTCCATTCATGCTACTTGTAAGGTACTATATCTTATAAACAAACTCTTAGAGAAAAGATTTATGATTTGTTTTCTTCACATTAGCAAAAGTGCATTATCTGAGCAAAAGAAATTTTATACTTTATATCTCTTTCATTTTTATATATCTTATTAATATATTCCAGGCTCTCCTCTTTAATTTTTTCAATGCCATCTTTCCTCTTCAAATGCTTTACTGTATATTATATTACACTTCACCAAGAATGAATATTTTGCAAAATATCTTTTAAAGCATTTACCTACCTCACTTCCATCCTCTTAATCCTGCTTTTGTGATTTCTGGCAATGGTGTTACAATTACCCTGGTTTGAAACATCAAGGTCATTTTTGACATTCACTCACTTTCATTTACATACCTAAATATTATTCAAATTTTGCCATTTGTATCACCAAATTACCTTTTCAATTAATCTTCTTCTTCCCAAGCACAAAAAAAAAAAAACTTTGTTATTTAAACTTTAACCACATTATCTCTTACCCAGATCAAGAAAATATTCTCTTAAGTACTTACCATAAGGACTTTGAAGTAAGATTTGTTATTAATTCTGGTGAAACCATTTTGATGTCTAGCCAGAGTAGGTGCTTTTGATTGTAATTAAAAATCTTAAATGCACTACAGAGATTTTGAACATTCTTCATCATGAAGAATTTATAAAACAATATTTATCTCTAAAAATTGGGGAGGGAGGAGAAAGATAAAATAGCAATATGTATATGAATATAAATATGTAAATATTAACTAAAATAAATGGTTACTGTATTTGCTATTATTAGCATCGTTATTAATATGTTTTCTGGTTTCTTCTCTCTTATTGCTATGATTCATTAGTTAGATGCCACAACTAAACATATAATGACCAAACACCACTTCTACCCTCTACTTCAAACTTGCCTAAGATATCCTCCCCATTTTTATTAAATAAAATGGAAATACCTAAGTATTTACTGCAGCAGATAATAAGGTTTTGGTGTCTACACTACTATATTAAGATCTTAGCTTGGGGATTTTTTGAAAAAAAAGTATTGGTGACCTATTGCTTACCTGGGACTTTGCTGAATACTAAAAAAAGTCAACCAAACAAAAATAATTACCCTCTTTTATCAATTTTAAATCTCAATTTATGTTGCTACTCTGGTGTCTACTGTCTCTATTTATAAAATAAGGGATAATATTTTAAACTGTAAAGCTCTTTGAAAGGTTTCATGTAATAAGAGTTAATGTTGTTATCATTAATGATTTTTAAAAGAATACACAGTGATAATTAAGAGTAATCAGATATGGGACTGGAGTGGTAGAGTGAAAAAAAAAGGTAATACATATAGACGCTGGAAGTTCACCTTCATAATGTTGAGGGAGTACTCTAGATAGAGGAAGAAGGAATAAAACAAATCTAAAATCTGAAATACAACTGAACATTGTATTTATGACCATAGATGCAAAGAAAGTCTTTAAAAAATCATTTGGACATACATACAACTATCAGCTTTTGTTTGTGGTTGGTTACTTACTTTAAAACATATTTGCACTATGTGTATTACTTTTATCTTTCAACTTCTCTTACTGTTTTTCTTCAATATTTAAGTGTTAATAGGTTTGCATATTATTATTTTGTATAAAAATAAAATTGAATCATAATTATAATGCTAATAAAATAATAAAAAGTGGATTGGAACCATGTAGGAGTTTGAAAAAAAATTTTAAAAAGAATGAATTTTGTTATTGTAACAGGGGAGAGTTTTGGAGGGAGATAATATGAGGGAATCTAGGCTTTAACTAGTTCACACATGTGTAAAGAACAGAAGGTAGTAAGACATGACAATAGTTTAAGGAACAGTTAGAGGAAGGACCACTAGGAGTTGATGGTGGTAAAGTGGTAATGATAAAAAGGTAGTGAAATTCTGCATATGTATGTAAAGTAGACATAATGAATTTGGTAACTGGTAGAAAGTGGGACTTGAGAAAAGTATGTGATTGGAAGATGACTCCAAATAATAAATAGTAAGGAACTGCCCTTTGCTGAGAAGTGTTGGACTGAAAGGGGAACAAGTTCTGAAAGGTGAAGTGGTTATACTGCATTTGGCATAGTCTCAAATATTATGAAAAACCAGCCTCTATCTCAGAGCAAAGCCTGTCCAAGGAAGGGACATGACCTTAGTCTTTGGAAAGACCCACAGAGCACTCCTAAGCACATTCCCACCCTACTAAGTTATTTAACTACAAATAACAGAGAGATCTGCTGCACCAGGTGTCCCTGACTCAGTCAGGCTAGGTGGGGACCCATAGCAGCCCCCTAGCAGCCACCAATCAGCATGAGTCAAGGAAATACCTGGGATGCCAGATGACCCTCCCAGTAGTTTATGGTGGTTGATAACATATTGGGAAACCATGTAGTCCAGCACTACACCCCTCTTGGCTTAAACCAATCAGTTCAAATGAATACCTCTTTTGTACTGACCAATCACCCCTACCCAACTTATTCCCACCAGTGAATGTGCTAATCATGTTTTAGAGTTGTTATTTGGTTTTCCCGAGGTGTGTGTTGATTTGCTATGATGTATGAAAAGTCCCTGCCCTCTCCAAAGAATGTATAAAACTGCTGCAAACCCTAGGCTCCAGGCCTTTCAGCATAACCAGTTGCTGTGTGTGTGTGTGTGTGGAGGACCAAGCTAGCTCGAAATAAACACCTCTTTACTGCTTACATGGATCTTGGGACTCTGGTAGTCTTTGGGGGTCCCAAATTCGAGTATAACAATTACAGATTATCGAGCATAAAAATTACAGGTCCCTTTTTATCACTATGTTATTATAATTATTACTTCCCCCAAGTATATACCATATGCACTATACTGTCTTGCACGTAGTAAGGGCTTAGTAAAAATTTAAGAATGCTGTGGTAGTTTTTCTTTCTGTAAAATGCTTTAAATGCAAAGGCTATTAAAAATAAGTGATATTGTTTTAAGTATTGGAGACAAGAAATTGAAGTGGAAACAATAGAAATTGATAAAAAGGCAAACTGAGGTTTAACTTTGAGGTTAAATATTTAAGTTTTCTGAGGACCTATGTTGAGTCCTAGGTTCTGAGTCAGTTCTCTGTCTAGTACATTCTCTGAGATGGCATATGCCTACAATTTTTGTTGTTGTTTTTATGCCATCCCTTTAAGTTGTTATTAAGCAGTATGTTAAATTTTGGTTCCCTATTATTTCTCTTTAATATTTTAGGATGATCACATTTTCTTCCTGTATCCAGTGACCCCTAACATTATTTGATCCTTACCCTTTTTTAGGTGACCTGTTGTCGATGTAGGCTCACAGGATTTTCTTTTGTCTTTTGTGTTTTCATACCTTGTCTCTTCCTCCTCCTCTTCCTCCTCCTCCTCCTCCTCTTCCTCCTCCTAATCCTCCTCCTCTCTTTCATCAATGGATAGATTGCTTAAATTTGATATTTTTCATCTTTCATTTTTTTTTCTTTTTATCTCCTAGGACTCTAATTATCTGATATGGCCATATCTATCTCTATGTAATTCTCTACCTGCTTCTGATGACTTTGGGGCAGTGTATTCATCTGGTCTAACTCACTAATTTCTTCTTCTGCAGAGTCCATCTTACCACGTATTCAACATATTGTTTCCTCTAATTTTTCTGATTTAATTTTTCTCAGATCTTCTCTTATCTCCTAAATATAAAAGGTATATTATTATTATTTTAAATTATCTGTAACTCTACTTTTAATGATAGGTTTCTGAGGAATTAGCTTTGTATTTAAAGGGCTCCAGCCAGGCTGTGTTGGTCTCATGAAGTATAATGAGAAATGAATAAGTTTTGAGTATTAGTGTGGGTGATCCCCACCTTCACAAAATGCCAATAAATATCTTACGTCAGGTTGTCATTACAAACCTTTAGAAAGAAGAAATTTTGAGTTAACCAGTGTCCCCCAAACTGTAATCCTACCATCTTGGGTACCCAAAAGGGGAACTTTCATGGTTTTCTAGTTAATCCTCTCACATTCCCTTCACACAGTTCTACACTGAGTTCTGTACAGCTGCTGCAACTGATTGCTCTGGTGAAGGTGCTGAGTATGATGCTCCACAAGCTGTGCTGGACAGAGTCAAGAACAGCATGCAAACTATGCTTTCACCCTTTTCTTGCCACTAGTGACTGTTCTTAGTCCTGAGTTGGAGGTCCACTGACCCTTATTCTTTGTGCATTCAGCACACACCAGTTCAAGAAAAAATGCTTCCCAAATCTATTGCTTGTGTTTTTGTTGTTTAGTTTTTTTTAATTCCTGAAGTCCAAGCCCATTTCTGTTTTCTATAACTTCTCCAGATTGATTTAATAAGAGAAAGCAAACAGTTCACTGCAGTTCCTTATCTTGTATGGTGCTCTACCCTTTAAGACAATACTCTGGCTTTCCCCAAATCCTGAGGAAATATATGCAAATTGAACATGATTATTCATTACAATATAACTTATCATTTGCATATTTAGATTGTAATTTTATTTTTAGTTTTACTCAATGTCCCTCCTTTAAAACTGAAATTTTGTCTTGCATTTTATTCTCATCATTGAACATTGAGGAGCATGTAATATTTGCTTGTAAAACTGCCTTTATTTATGCACCTTAAAAAAATGACTTTCTAAAATATAAGCTCTATTTCTGTTACACTTGTGAGATGATAAAACAGGAGGCCTGCAATGTGATGCATTATAGTTAGTTTTTTTTTTGTCTCTTATTGCTGTGGCCTTGCAAAAACAAATACTTCACCAACAAATAAAGTAGACAAAATAGGCTTGGATATAGAAAATGCAGCAAATGAAGTTAGAGAAAGTGACAGCTCACTGCTCTTCAAAATATTATGGGAACAATTGCTCTGAAAAGAGATTGTTATTTTTTTTTAACATGCCCATTTATTTTTACTCCTTTCATTTGTTGAAATGGGTTTTTATTTGATTACGATACACACACACACACACACACACACACACACACACACACATATATATATATATATATATATATATATATATATATATATATATATATATATATTTCAATGACTCAAGCACAATATAGGACATTAGGTACTTGAAAAATCATTCAATGCTTTTTAAAATTTTTTTTGCTTCAGGAGTTCAAAGCCAATTACAATCATAATATATTCATTAATGTGCTTATCTAGATGAGGCTAATGGACATGATTCATTGGAATTTAAAGAAGCAAATTAAATAAAAATGGGAATTTCTTAATGATTAAGAAACATCATAGACTACTAGAAAGTGAGAAGTGGAAGGGAGAAAACAGATTTGTGCCAGCTTTCTAGGCTAGCTCCTTCTTCTGCTATGTAATTTGGAAGTTAACCTGGCATATTCTGCAGTTGTTTTGAACACATTTATTGAATGTTTTACAATTACGTGTTTTCCCTGTTTGCTTGGGTAGGTGACTTTTGGTTCTGCTTCTGTGTGTACACACAATCTAATTGAAGCTTTTAGAGAGTTCCAAGGAAATGGAATTAGTTTTCCAGATGTTGTCTCTCAGAGAAATCTAGCCAGGAGGTGTGAAGGTTCTAGGGTTAAATAACTGCCTTTTAATTGTAAGACTATATCGTTTATTCTTTCTATTCCATTTTCTTTCCTTTTCTCTCTTTCCATATACTATATTTTCTTGTTGTTGGTGAGAACCTACTGTGATTCAACTAGAAACAAGAACTAAAAGATTCAGGATGTTTATCTGACCTTAAACTAATCAGTTTCAGATTAGGTAGGTGTTTAAGCAAATGAATTAATTTTATATATCATGAATATTACAGCCATGAAATATGGTAGAGCTAAATGAAGTTGGATTTAAGAAAGCCAATAGCAAAGTAAATATTTAGGAGTTATTGTCAAAGACAATTTTATTTTTTTTAAATGCTTTTTGTACAAGAAAAAAATTTATATGAGATGCATTGAGAATTTTTTTTTAAACTGAGAAATTTGTTCAAAACAAAAATCTGATAAATAATATAATCACCTAGTTATTTTACTGTTGGTAATGCCTTTAAAGCCTTCCTTTAAAAAATGTAATTTTGAAAAAGGAATGCTTTCTGTGTGCTCTAAACTGATGGAGAGCAGTTCCTGAAAGAGAAGCTCCCATGTGATCAAGCACAAATAACGTAATTAATATGGTGTCTAGATTTCCCAGGGGACAGTAGTCAGCACATATATTTGTGTATTTAGGTCCTAGTGTGTTTATGACTAAATCAGGCCTATCCTCATAAAGTCACATTGTGTATACTTGTGCAGTTAAGGTTAAGATACTACCTATTTATTTCATGTATTGTGAAAAAGGATGGGGGAAAAGAAAAGAAAGAAAAGAGTGGTGTTAAGAACAATTTATATGCCATAAAGTTCAGCTGGAATAAAAGCTTTGAAGCAAAGGAACAAGTTTCCAGGCAAGAATAATATGTTACCCAATGATTATAACAGATGCACTGAATTTGATGGCTATCACATGACAAAAACATTGTCAATGTGTATCAGCTTTTTTTTATTACATTCCAGAAATATAAAAAATAGAGTTAGATGCTTGAAGACAAGGACAAGGAAGAAGAAAAATACAGTCTAATCTGTTCAAAGTTATCCACAAGCAGAATAATAGTATTTGCATATGAATACCAAAGGAAATCTCTACTGCCTAGTCCATTGATTTGTAATGTAAAATATTATTGAACTTTTGCCACCTCTAAGATTTTTTCTTGCTAATATATAGTGCTGATGTTCTATGCAACTTTTTATCTTTAAGACAAAAACAAACAAAAAACAGTTTTTAGTACCAAATAGCAAGGAAATGTCTTCCTTCCTTCCTTCCTTCTTTCCTTTCCTTTCCTTTCCTTTCCTTTCCTTTCCTTTCCTTTCCTTTCCTTTCCTTTCCTTTCCTTTCCTTTCCTTTCCTTTCCTTTTTTTCCTTTTCCTTCCTTCCTTCCTTCCTTCCTTCCTTTTTTCCTTCCTTCCTTCCTTCCTTCCTTCTTTCCTTCTTTCTATCTTTCTTTCTTTCTTTCTTTCTTTCTTTCTTTCTTTCTTTCTTTCTTTCTTTCTTTCTTTCTTTCTTTCTTTCTTTCTCTCTTTCTTTCTTTCTTTCTTTCTTTCTCTCTTTCTTTCTTTCTTTTTTCTTTCTTTCTTTCTTTCTTTCTTTCTTTCTTTCTTTCTTTCTTTCTTTCTTTCTTTCTTTTTTTCTTTCTTTCTTTCTTTCTTTCTTTCTTTCTTTCTTTCTTTCTTTCTTTCTTTCTTTCTTTCTTTCTTCTTCTTTCTTTCTTTTTTTTCTCTGCCCAGCCTATGAATTCCTTCTTATGGTACGTATAGACTTCATCATGAAATACTCTATGTAGCTTTGTCAGGCAGAGTCTATCTGTAGGTACAGGTTCTGATAAAACCTTTGGACCTTTGTGGCAGTCAAAACATGAACATGACTTAGTATCAGTAATCAGGGCTTGGTAATGGGGCCAGGGACAGGGTGCATTCATTTTGCTCATGGACCAGAAAACTTTGTCATTTCTAGGGGAAGACATAGCATGGTGCCAGCAGCTGCATCCAATGTCTGGTGGTGGTAAGTGTAGAAACCAATGTAGGGGAGATAGGTTGGTTAAGATCCTTGACTGGCAAAATTTTCATCTTAGTTATTTATTGAGCTCTTACTGTATCTCCAGCACTGATTTAAATACTATCCATTGATTTAACTCATTTGTTTTTTATAAAAATGATGTAGGTAGATACTGTTTTTATTGCCATTACACAGATGAATTAATAAGGAATAGGAAAGATGAGCAGTTAGACTTGATTAGGCAGACATAGGTGATGAAACACAAGTATCATGTCATTGGCAACTAAGTGGTTAGCCTCTTTGCTTTCTGGTCTTTCTTTGCTCCTGTATTTTCCATGTCTCATGTCAGAACCTTCCAATCATTCTAATATATATATATACATACTAGGGTTTGAACTCAGAAGCACTCAAACAGTGATCCACATCCCCAGCCCTATATTGCATTTTTATTTAGAGACATGGTCTCACTGAGTTGCCTAGTGCCTCGCCCTTGCTAAGGCTGGCTTTGCACTTGTGATCCTCCTGCCTCAGCCTCTCTAGCCACTGGGATTACAGGAGTGAACCACTGCACCAGCCCCAGTATTCTTTTAATATGCTATTTTTATGCTCAAAATATCCAGTGAGCTTCAGTTGCTAACAGTTAAGATCCCTACCTGATACCATAATTATTTTATAAATGAATTAGTTGTACAATCATAAGCAGACCCATTAATCTATTGAATTACATATATGTGTATGTACACATATATATGTACATTCAAAAATTTATGATTGTTCTTATTTTCTTACCCCTCAAGCTTTCAAAGAATAATAAAATACTGTTTAGAGAGTTACTTTATAAACTAATATTATTAAACTCACTAATTTCATCTGCACCAGCATGACTTCTAACCTCTTGAATGTAAACACCATATAGTATATATAAACTGCATCATATTAGCTATGGCCCATTGACTATCACAATATACCAGTCACTGCCCAGAATGGAAAACAGGAACTACTATGGATATTGTCAGTAACTGTTATAAAAATGTTGGAAGGACTTGAGAAGCAAAATGATGGACTCTTACTCTATTTAGACTTCAATAATTACAGGAAGTCCCCGCTGTGCCTGTTGTTGGAGGAATGAAAGTGATGAAGCATGAGTCAGCAATTAGAAGGTACAGAAAGCTGGTGCTCTCCCCCCACCCCCACCCCCACCCCCCATGGCTGGAGACTTGTTATGGGGATTAGTATCAAAAGATAATATTTGACACATTACATTTAATTCTAGAAACTTTTTAATGAGTAATTATTAAAATTTATTTTGCTTAGCAAGTTATTTTTATCTATAATATTATTAAATTGTTATTGGTGGCAAGCAAATGTTAGGAGGAATTCTGCTAACAATGGTACCATTCTCTGCCTTATTTCAATTAGAAAGTGGATAAGATTATTGAAAATGTTCATTGATATTTCATCAATTTCATGTGGGGTTATCTTTTCATCAAACTTTATAGTCTTGCTAAGATTATAATTAGTCTTCAAATCCAGTACCACAATATTATCAAACTTTAGAGGGGTGAAAATGTCTTTAAGACTTTCTGGTTTAATTTACTATGTTATAGAACTTACTGGTCAGGCTGTGACTGCAAGTCCCTTCTGATACTTCCATTCAATTTCTGTGTCCCAAATGTGGTACAGGGAATATAGTTTCTATCTATGAAAGCTGCCAGGGAAAGCTCTGGTAAGAGTCCATGGTCAGGGCTCAAAAATGAAATATAGGGTTTTGTCTAGGAACCAGACTTCTCAAAGGTGAGAGGGGTGTAATGTTCCTGTCAGTTGTTCTAATTAGTTTTACTTAATAGTAGAATGTATTAAGACATATTGTATGGTGTATAATTTCTCATTATTCTGGTTGTACATGTTGTAGAATTACATTCATCATGTAATCATACATACAAACAGGATAGTACTGTTCATTTTTTTCTACTATCTCCCATTTTCTCATTCTCCCGACCATCCCTTCATTTCCGTTTCTCTAATCCAAAGCACTTCTATTTTTCCCTAACTGCCTTCACTTGTTGTAAACTAGAATCTGT
The DNA here is from genome assembly GCF_052094955.1 of Ictidomys tridecemlineatus. NCBI lineage: Eukaryota > Metazoa > Chordata > Mammalia > Rodentia > Sciuridae > Ictidomys > Ictidomys tridecemlineatus. Next base: position 114,395,340 of record NC_135482.1, read on the forward strand.
ATATCAGAGAAAACATTCACCCTTTGATGTTTTGGGTTGGCTTATTTTACTTAGCATGATATTCTCCAGTTCCATCCATTTACAGGCAAATGCCATAATTTCATTTTTTAAATGACTGAGTGATATTCCATTGTGTACATATACCAGAGTTTCTTTATCATTCACCTATTGAAGGGCATTTAATTTGGTTCCACAGTTTAGCTATTGTGAATTGAGCTGCTATAAACATTGACTTGGCTGTGTCACTGTAGTATGATGATTTTAATTCCTTTGGGTATGAACAAAGGAGTAGGACAACTGGGTCAAATGGTGGTTCTATTCCAAGTTTTCATAGGAATCTTCATATTGATTTCCATAATGGTTATACCAATTTGCAGTCCCACCAGCAATGTAAGAGTGTACATTTTTCCCCACATTCTCACCAATATTTGTTGTTGTTTGTATTCTTGACAATTACCATTCAGACTGAGTGAGATGAAAGGAATTAAACTAAAAAGTTTTTCACAGAAAAATGAAACGATCAGTAATGTGAAGAGAGAGCCCACAGAATAGAAAAAAAATCTGTTCTGCACCTGCACCTCAGATAGAGCATTAATCTCAAGGACATATAAAGAACTAAAAACACTTAACACACACACACACACATACACACACACAAAATAAATAAATAAATAAATAAATAAATAAATAAATAAATAACCCAACCAATACATGGGCAAAGCAACTGAACAGATGCTTCATGGAAAAAGAAATATGATCAGTCAACAAATAAATGAAAAAAAGTTTAATATCTCTAGCAATTAGTGAAATGCAAATTAAAACTTCACTGAAATTTTGTCTCACTTTTTTAGATGATGCTTCTAAATGCATCATCTAAGGTATAGTGTGAATAGGAATTAGGAAAATTAATCCACAGAGAGTAATACCTTCAGTCACAGGGTGCCAAACTGTGAAGGACCAAACATGAGATGAAATAATAGTTTGAGGCATCATAGAATATCTTTTGTCTCTCTAATTGATTTGGAAGATGTCTCAGGGACGAAGAACATATAACGTCTTTTTGTGGCTTTTTTTCTCCTAAAATATGAAGCCCTGAAGTAGAGAAAGTATTTAAAACAGTGGGAAAAGGACAAAAGGATAATTTTCTTGTTGCAAAATAGATTACTTTGGCATTAAAAACAGGAAAGAAAAAGCCCATACGAAAGAAGGGTGATGGCAGAAGAGATCTCTGCGGAGAGAAGGCAGTTGACCATTATTTTCCTGCCCTAAAGGAAGTAGAAAGTATAAGTGGTGACAGAGGACCTTATGTCCACAGCCTTCAGTCTTTTTTTGTTTGTTTGTTTTGGTTTGGTCCTGGAGATTGAACCTAAGACTGCTTAACAACTGAGCCACACCCCCAGCACGTTTTTATATTTTATTTACAGGCAGGGTCTTGCTAAGTTGCTTAGGGCCTCACTAAATTGCTGAAGCTGGCTTTGAACTCATAATCCTTCTGCCTCAGCTTCCTGAGCTTCTGGGATTACAGGCATGCACCACTGTGCCCAGTTTACAGACTCCTGCATTACCAAGAGCTTGCCACTACATCTGGTTCCAGTCCTATAACAAGTTCTGGTATAGAAGGGAGAAATGAGGTTAAGTGTTTAGATTTGAAATACAGCTGAGCTTGAAGAAAATATGTTATAATGTGAGCTGAGATTAACATGTTCTCTGTGAAACTGAAATAAATTCTTTAATAATATGCACTTAGTTTTAATGAACATTTATTGTATGCCTGATATTTTAGGAATAACATTTAATGACGTTCATGAAAACCCATTGGACACTTATAATTAGCATCTACTCTATCCAGTTGAGAATATTGTGTATGTAAAATGATTTCCCCATGCTTTGCAAAGTTGGCAGGTGGCTGATGTCAGGCTTCATCATAAGTATACACCTCTAGAGATTTTGCTGTTAGCTTTTACAACACTGAAGTTATCAGGTGAAAAACAAGACTGTTACTTACCAAGAAAGGTAAATATTTCTCTAATTGTAGATAAAAAATAAAGACAAGCTTTCAGTTTTGAAGGCTGGACTTGCCCTGAAGGTGAAGGTTATAGTGGTCCTTGCAGATATAAATTAGATAATCTGAGAAAAAAGAAATTCAGATGGAGGGGCTAGAGATTGCATCTGTTAATTATCACTAATCAGTGTGTCCCCACTGCAAGCACAGTGCTGGGAATGAGAAACAAAATACTATAGAGATTCGTACCCTCACATGGAGAGAGAGAGAGAGAGAGAGAGAGAGAGAGAGAGAGAGAGAGAGAGAGAGAGAGAGATCCCATTTGCACAAAAGAAGTGTGAGCACACAGTAATATGGCAGCCTCCTACAAATGAAGAGAAGTCACAATGAAATTTACCTTGTCAGCACCTTGATCTTAGACTTACAATGGGCAGAACTCTAAGGAATCATTTATATTGTTAAGCCATCCAGTTTATAGTATCTTGTCATGGCAATTTGAGCAGATTAATACACAGGTATTTCAATTTACCATGCTCTAACTTAATTCTAACTTAATACAAGAGACATGTTTAGAAAAACTACTCTCTAAAAAGTTGGTCTGTTCTTTAGACTGTCTCCTTGAAATACGAGGTGTTTGCATAGAGGTTTTGGAAAGTGTTGGATCACATATTATTCAAGGCTTAATTATTTATTCTATAAAACCTGTCCTGTGAAATGGTTGAGAGAGCAATACTTTCTTTTTTATAACTGCTTAAATTTCACAAAAACACTTTTTCTAATATCATCTTATCTGATCCTAAAACAGCCTTGTGTTGCAATCTTTTCCCATTTTTCAGATAAAAAAATAAGGTCCTTAAATAAAAGTAGATTGCCAGAGATTAGTTTATTTTTTTCAACTGACATTAAATATACATTCACTGACTTTTTCTTTTTTATTCCAGGCACTTTGCTTGCAATGCGGACACATTGATTAGTGATCATAAACAGATGTGATCTCTAGCCCCATGGGGACTCTACCTTCATGACCTCATCTAACCATAACTGCCTCCCCTAGGCCCCATATCCAAATACCATTACATAGGAGGGTTACAGCTCTGATATATGAATTTTGGAAAGACAAAATTCAGTCCTTAGCAAATGAATTTCTTGTGTTATCATTTAGTTTTGTGTTCTGGGCTTTATCTTCCAAGGCTTATTACAGGACACAGCCTTTTGAAGAATGATTACATATCCTCATTTGATTATATCTGAAAACCCTGTTGGCCATGATAACTTTATATCTGGAAGCACAGGGTAGGTACTGACATGCCTTAGGCTCAAAGGAAGTTTATGCTCTCAAATTTCACTCCCAGGTTCCTATCTGTCTAACAATAAAGTCTCTACCTAATGCATTTTTATTGTCTTCAATGCCAGGGGGGAAAAGGGATAAAATCAGAGTTTTGTTTTCATAAGCAATTTATCATATGTCCCTGATTTAGTTTTGTACTGTCTTGATCATTTACATATTTTTTAGTATATCTTGGGCACTTGCTGTTTAAAAAAATCATTATTGTTTATTATTGTTCTTACATTTGCTTATTTTCCATAAAAATTTCAAGATTTTTAAGCTGCTATGATAAAAAAATTAACCCAGAGCTTGGCAGAAAGCAAACTTAAAAGAAAAAGACCTATGCATTCCTCTCCCAGTGTGGTTCTCTAGGTCTCAGGTCTTTCTACTGCCTTGTTTTATTTTTCACATTAATAAATTTAGGAGAGGGATTGTGGTGACCTATTTATCATACAATATTGGGAGAAGATAATTTTATAAATTACAAAACTCTAAAGAACCAGAGGGCTTAAATTCTAGGAGCAATATAAATAATACATTACACTTCAGTCCTAGTTAATTTCCATAGACACAGAAAAGAATGAGTATGCATGAGAGTTTTAAATTATCATTATTCTGAAAAGAGAGGATCAGAAGAGTGCAAAACTACATTTGGGGGTATTTCAGAGGCAGATAATGTTTTTAATATGCTTGCCTTGGTTGGAGTCATGTCACAGTAACAGATGCCAGGAGGCACACAGCTCCTCTGATTGGAGGAGCGGCAGAGTAGCTGTACAGTGACATGTGAGGATGTGCTTTGTACATTAGGATGCTTAGTCCAGCTCAGGAGTCGCAGAGAATGATAAGTCATACTTGCTTGAGGTTCTCTTGAATTTAGATTCACCGCTAAACAAACACACACACATAGCAAGAGAGATGGACATTCCAGTGTGGGAGCAACTTCACTACCTGCCTTATTTCCTCAGCAGGCACATTCCAAGTTCAATGGTCAGTGCAACCCCTACACAGTACGGAATCTATCATGTTAGAGGAGACCACAAGAACAGGATTTTTTTTTCCTCATTAGCCTGTGGGCAGGTCCGAATTGTAGCCAAAGGTCTCTCCTATTACCAGTAAGGTCATTCTGTCATTCTCGTTGACAATGTTTCCTAGTTGTATATTCTATTTGTTAATACTATCATCTAGCCTAGAGCAGGCAGGTCCATAACCTGCTGGGGATATAAGCACAGGAAAATAAACAGAAAACAAAGCAGACCCTTTTGGATAGAGGTGTAAATACACCATTAAGAATTTATTCTTCTGGGGTTTCTCTATCCTGAACTGAAACAATGTTGTTTAAATGATATAATTTAATGGTACAGTGATAAAATTTTCTCCAGTGAAATAAAAGCACTGACAAAGATACTCCTTCTAACTGAAGATTTCTGCAGTTCACTTAACATCTGAAACACTTAGAATTGAATGATACAAAATAAGCCATATAAGAAAGTGATTTTGATTATTCTGTCTGAAAGAGTCACTATATGACCTTGTACAATTTCTTAGTTTTCTTAAGGCACTTTACTGCTTACAAATTAATTTTTGTAATTATGATAATTACAAAAACCTGGCCAGGTTCAGTGGCATATGCCTGTGATTCCAGCAACTCCAGCAGCTGAGGCAAGACAATAGAAAGTTCAAAGCCAGCCTCAGCAACTTAGTGAGATTAAACAACTTAGCAAGGTCCTATCTCAAATTAAAACATAAAAAACGATGGTTTTATTTTGTTGTTTTATTTGCGGTTCAGTGGTTAAGCACCACTGAGTTCAATTTCTGGTCCCAAAAAACAAAACAAAACAAAAACATAAAACAAAATCCCTAACATTATATACTATGCATATGGTTTACTATATGGATTGTAATAATTGATAGATATTCTATGATTAATCTGCTATAACATTTACAAAATTTATAATATCTTGAGCTATGACAGGCCTTGAAAGTATTAGTATCATTAAAATGTTTCAGTCTTTTATCAATTTTTCTTACGTTTGTTTCCTAAAATATACTAATGACTGGCAGCAAAAATAGGAAAATCTATAAGATTTCTCTAATGATTTGTGCCAAAACAGTTCTCTAAGTATAGAACTGATCAAGTAAATAAAGGACAATCTAGAGAAGGATTATAGAGTATACATAACCATAAAACTCATTTTGAAAGTGTTATTTAAAGTAGCAAAAGAACATTTATATGCCTCCAACAAATAACAATTTGAATTGCAACAGTATTTTCTTCAAAAGCAACAAAATAAAACACCCCCAAATGTCTTTAATAATTTAATTAAATTACCTAATGACTTATACTGTTAAAAAAGTAGAGACGTTTTTCTCTATTCTTTGAAGTGTAGTTGAAATTCTTGAGTATCATATATAAAATAAACATAAGAAAATGGGAGAAGGCAGAGAAAAGGAAGCAGATGAGACCTCTATGTCTGACATAAAGTGAGTCCCTGGTTTTTTTTTTTTTTTTTTTGTCTCATATATCACAGATTTGGTACCAGAGAAACACAGACATTTAACATATAGGAAAAGGGTCCAAGAAAAGTCTGTTCTTTCTACACAAGGGAAAAGGAAAGGAGTAGCCTATAGACACAGGCCTTTTAGATAATACTTCTTGTATTTTTTCTAACCAGTGTGAATAACTTGTGGCCTCAAATGTATTATAAGGGCAGAGTGGAGAACTTGGACTTCACCCTTTACCAGACTCTGAAGAGTCATCAAAACCCCTTTCTGGACAACTTCAGAGAAAAGAACAGGAAATTTTTTTTTTATTACAGAATTATAAGTAGTACTTGGGTTCATTTTGACAAAATCATGTATGTAAAAAATGAATTTCAACCCTCCTTCCCCCCCTTGCCTTCCTTCCTCCCTCCCCAACCTCTCTCCTCTAGTCTACCAATCTTCCTTTCTTCTACATACACATACATGTGAAATTCCCTTTGGTATCTTTATATGTGAATGTAGTATGATTTTGTGAAATTCATTCCATTTTTCTTCCCCTTTCCCTGCCTTCCTCTCTCATTTTATTCTCCTTATTCTATTCCCCTTAACTTCCCTGTATCTTTATGATATCTGATCCCTTCCCCAACTTCCTTCTTTTCCTTTATTTTGCTCTACCTTCCATATATGAGAGAAAACATTCAACCCTTGATTTTCTGAGACTGATTTATTTCACTTAGCATGATTTTCTCCATTTTCATCTGTTTACCAGCAAATATCCCCAATTCATTTTTCTTTATGATGAATACTCCGTTGCATACATATGATATAATATATAAGTATGATATCATATCATGTCTATCTATCTATATCTATCTATCTATCTATCTATCTATCTATCTATCTATCTATCTATCTATCTATCTATGACATTTCCTTTGTCCATTCATTTTTTGAAGGGCATTTGGTTGATTCCATAATTTGGCTATTGTGAATTGTGCTGTATAAATATTAAAGTGACTGTATGTGAAAGGTTTGGTTTTAGATTTTTTGGATAAATACCAAGGAGTGAGATAGCTGGGTCATATGGTGGTTCCATTCCTAGTTTTTTGGAAAATCTCCATATTGTTTTCAGAGTGGTTGTACTAATTTTCAGTTCCACCAACAATATACAAATGTACCATTTCCCCCACATCCTCACCTGCATATTACTTTTGTTCTTGATAAATGCCATTTTGCCTGCAGAGAAATAAAATTTTAGTATATTTTTGATTTGTGTTTCAGGGACCTTTATTTTTGATGGACATTTAGGAGCCCTGGAGCATCCTCTCATGAGGAGAGACCATGTGGTGAATCTGGACTTCCACCCCCATTAATATCTTGAGGCATGCTTTTCCCTTGTTGTGGTGGTGTCCTAAAAGCCTCAGGTGGGAACAGTGACTTATGCTATGCCTTCCACTGTGTCAGTAGAACCACATCAGAGGAAGGGAGGAGAAATCGCTGTGCTCTAGGTCAGGATGATGTGATCAGAAGTTTAATGGAGAGTTTGAAAATCCACCACTGACCCGACCATGACAAGAGTCTCCTCTTACACATCAGGATTTAAACTCATGATGAAATATGAGGAATGTGGACTTCCATTCTTACCTGAAAGTAAAAAAGTGATGTCAGATGTGGCCTGCTAAAACACAATCATCAATTAATATTCATTCTTATAGAGCCCAAACACAGACTTTAATTGAAAATCACTACCAATATGATGAAACAAGAATATCTAAAATTCAATGAGAAAAGACAAACAACAGATATCATCATCGATATTACATAATTCTAGGGTTATCTGACATTGATTTTAAAACAGCCATCATAATATGCTGCAATAAGCAATTGAAAACATGCTTGAAACAAATAAAACAATTGAAAATCATAGCAAAAAGGTAAAAGAAAAATAAAATGAAAATTTTAGTACTATGAGATATAATAGCTGAAATTAAACAGTCAATGATGGGTTGAGAAGCAAATTGAGACGACAGAGGAAAGAATCCAAAAATGAGGACAGAACAATAGAAGCTCTTCCAGTCTCAACAACAGAGAAACTGAAAAAAATAATGATCAGGGTGTTGGGTGATTATACAGAATATATAATATTAATGTCATGAGAATGTAGTAGGAAAGAAATAAAGGGGACTAACGGGAAAATCATTGAAGAAATAATGCAGAAATCTTCCCATATTTGGCCAAATACATAAATCTGCAGAGTCAATAAGCTGTGTGAATACCAAGGAGGATACATTTAAAGAAATATGCACCAAAACCTGAGAGTAAAAATTTAAATAATCACAGACAAAGAAAACTCTAAAAACCAATAATAGAAAAACAGTATATTATATATAGGGAAAGTATTTGAATTATAGAACATTTATCAAAAGCAATCATGTAAGCCAAAACTTCATACCACATGCTCTACATGTGCTAAAACAGAAGACCTGCTGATTTAGAATTATTTATCCACTGAAAATATCTTCCAGTAGTGAAGAGAGGATATAAACATTTTATGATGAAGGTAAACGCAGTACGTTGCACATCAGTGGACCTAAAACTAAAAAGAACAGCTAAAGAAGTTTCCCTAATTAGAAAGAACATGATAAAAAGAGGAATTTTGGAAAAACCAGGAAGGGATAACAAAGGAAAGGGCATATATATGAGAAAATATGATATATATTCCCATTGAGTTCCTAAGTTATATTTGAAGGATAAATTAGAAATTTTAATATTATTTAACATGGTTTTCAATGAATATAGAAGAAATATGGCAATTTCAAATGGGATTTTCATAACAACTAAAATAAAGATAGTTTTTGTACTTCACTTAGACTGGAAATGTGTTAACATTAGTAGAGTGTGATAAATTATGTATTGCAGTTTTGTTGCATAATGATGGAAATCAACTCATACATACAATGGTGGTCCCATGAGATTATAATGTAGCTAAAATATTGTTATTGCCTAGTAATGTGATAGCATAATGACATTGTCTTCATGCAACACATTACTTATTTGTTTGTGGTGATGCTGGAATAAATAAACTGACTGTACTGCCAGTGGTATAAAGGTACAGCACATACAATTACATATATATTATATTTTATAAAGATAAACAACTTTGTTACTTATGTGTTTATTACATGATATTATTCATCATCATTTAGAATGTATGTCTTCTACTTGTAAAATTGTATTCATTGTAAAGCAGTATGCCATATTATGCTGGCAGAAGCCTTGTATAGTTCATATTTACCATGCCTCTTTATCATGTGCTTAATTTTTCTTTGTTTTTAACTTTTATCTCATATTATTTTGTTCATCATGGCCCCTAAACATACAGAACCCACTGCTAATGTTGCCACTAAGTGGTTACATTGAGTGATTGAACTAGAAGTGAAATTAAGAGTGATTAAGGACTAAGAAAGCAAAGACTCAGTAATGTTTATTGCTTGCCAACATTGCAAGCTCCATTCTACCATAGCTACATTATTGAAGAACAAGAACAAAGTAACAGAAGCTGATAAAGCATCCCTTCTTTGCAAACACTATACTAACAAAAATTCAAGAAAGACCAATATCAGATATGGAAAAACTCTACAATTGGACCGAAGACCAGATAACAGAACTATATCTCTCTTAACATGACAATCACAGTCAGAGCAAAAATTTGTCTTTCAGTGTTGAACAAAAGATCTGGACCTGGCCATGTAAATGAATTGACTGCTGGATGCAGATGGTTTAATTGATTCCAGAATTGTTATTCATTACATCATTAAACCAACGATTATTTTGGGCCTCTATCATATGTCAAGCACTATTTTAGATGGCGAGGTTACAGTGGTAAATGAAACAAAGTTTCTTACCTGATGGAGTTTCTAAATTTGTTTTATTCAGAAACAAATCTTTATGAAAGATGTATTCTTTATTATGGCACATGACTTTCACTCAATTTTGAATAGTGAAGAGACAGGAGAAACACAAACTGCTGCCTTTCCCTGTATAGTTTGGACATCACACATATAGTCAGAGGCCATCTGCCCTCCAGTATAAACTCTTTGAACTTTTTAGTTCAGCCTGTGTGAAGGAGTCAGTAAGCCAGCAAGACTTAGACCATATCTGCAATTTTCTTTGTTGATATTCCTAAGTATGTGAAAATAATAGGTTAGAATCAGGCAGCAATTGTCATTTAAGCAAAGCTTCTAATACTGAGGGCTAAGTGCTGAAGGTGATCCTCTCATCAACTACAGATATGCATGTCTTAGAGTCACTAATGACAGAATGATGGGGACCTTGGCAAAGATTCACTTCTGTAGTAAGTCCCTATTTTGCACAGTTACATTAGGGATGTTAATGTGAAGGTTCATAAGTCTGCTTTTTTCAGATTTTAGATTATTTTCCTTTGGTCTTTTTTTATTCCATTCAGTAATAATATTTTGATTTTTTTGTTGGTTAAAATGTTGAGGAAGAGAAAATGAGCCATATTCTGCTGTAGCAATCATTTAACTTTGTGTTCTCCCAGCCTCTCCTGTCCAGCCTGCACAGAAAATCAACTCTAGCTCATGGCTATATAAAAAGTACAGTAAAATCTAACTTTCCCAGGATGTGAGGGGCAATTATTCTCTGGTTCCTAATGGGAGGTGATGACTCAGTGCTTTCTTTGGCCTGAAATAGTGAACTAAATGAGAGAAATTCTATCAGCTTTTTGAGATCACCCTAGAGTAGCTGGGCTCCAGATATGCTGAAAGGAAAGAGGGAAATGGGAGGGAAGTTATCCTAGTGTACAAGTGTTTCTGGCACCAGAGTCAGAAGGTGAAATTGCCTTATAAATAGGACAACAGGTCACTGAGGGAGAGGGATAAATTTTTTTTAAGGTTGTTGATTCTATTGAGCTGGAGCAGACACTAGGGCCACAAATCAGCTGGCAAGGTCATCCGTCTCTGCCAAGTAAACACACAGCAAAGTTGTGAGATAGACAAGATCTTATGAACCACTAAACCACCAGGAAAGAAATGAGACCACTAACCACAGAAACATGAGAATGATTTCAGAACCATGCATTGTCTTGATGCCGAATGGAGGGTTGATAAATTAACTGGAACATTTGCTATTTTCTATAGTACAGATAATTTCTCCATGGCCAATTTTAAGCAACCAGTGGTTTGACATTTCACTCAACATACATCCCAGAATATTTAATGGTTGGTTCTCATGGACCATTAGGAAATGCCTCCAGGAGACCACTGGCTAGAAAGTGGTATGTGCTATTAATTTTCTTTTTCTTTTCTTCCGTTCTTCTTCTCTCCCTCACCACCGTTCTTTTTGTTCTTCTCTTTTTTCTTTCTTTCTAACATTAAAACATGGATGATGATAGTAAAACTAGAATAATCTTATAAAAATTGAGGAAGAATATCTTTATCTAAATTAAAAGGAGAACAAGTTTATAGATTAAAAATTATAAAATAGAAAGTTTCAAGGATGACTTGAATCAAGTCAAGCTTGTGTATCTGGATGGATGTTTGTCTCATTCACTAAGAGAAAACAAGGAGAATAAATGCTCTATAAGGGATGGGCTGAAGAATCAAATTCAACTTTGGACATCCTGAATTTGAGGTAAGCATGAAAATAGTTGCTCTAACAGAATTGATGATGATTAGAACAGAGTCCACAAGCAGGTGAGCTATGATGGAATAAAGAGCATAATTAATTGATAATTCTCTTATTGAAGGAGGAAAGAAAGGAAAAAGCAAAGTATGGATCCTGACAACTTTGTTGTTGTCTTTAAAGGAAGTTGAGAAAGTTATATTCTCATGACCTTGATTTACTCAGTAAATTGGGACACACAGTCATTTGCTGAGGTTGAGGCATAATGTAGGCATTTTGGAAAAACAAGAAAAAAATAGGGATATTTATTAAGGTAAATCATTAGCAGAGACAGCTGAAAGGAAATTTCCTAGGGAGTATTAATGACCCAAATGAAATTGAATTTGTAGTGTTTTTGATTCAATGTTTTAAATAGCTACATGCTTTTTTAGTAATTAGAGAATATTATTAAATATTCTCTAACTCATGCTTCCCACTCATTCCAATATAGTCTCTGGCTAAAGAGCAAACTATTAGATAGTCTGAAAACAAACAATTTAGTGCTGTTAACTCCTAATAATTTTGAATTTTACTCACTGATTTAATCCTTGTAGCAATCCTAGGAAGCAGATACCATGACTTCTCTCATTTTGCAGATGAGGAAATATAGTCCTGGGACATTAGTAAACTGCCCAAGGTCATATATCACCATTGAAATCACAACCCTTCCTTAGGCTTCAAATCTGGTGCTTTCAGTCATTTACATACCTCCCAGTATAGAATTATACATATAGAGCTGACTCAGAATCCTCAGTTCTTTTATTCTGCTTAATTGTATTTTATCATATGTCATCCAAATTAAGTAGATATTAAACAAGAAAATGTGAAAGCAAAGCAACAATCAGTGAGGTTATAGTAAGCACCTTTATGTAGTTTTATTTATTTATACTTAGGGGAATATTACATAATTCAACACAGTTTACAAAGATTGAACAATATTTAAATACTGAAAGAAATATCTTTCATGATGCCCTATGTGGAAGTAGATTTTTCTCTTATTAGAAATTGAGACAACCTAGAAATCCTATTTGATACCAGTATCAAAGCTATTCCCAGGCAAGCATACACAACCATGTTATTTAAGGAAATCTCTGAAGAATCAATAGTAGTAAATAGAAGGTTGGAATTATATGACTACATGTGGAGAAGACTTTATTTTAAGGGTTGATTTTGTTTATATTGAGATGTCTTTGAAATTAGCATGTCAGTTTTGTTACTAGGATATGATTAATTCAAGTTGAGAAACACAGCAAGAAGAAAAATTGACAATTCTCTAGTGGCTCCTGTCTATGTTTTACCAACATTTAAAGAAAAGATTTTGTATTATTTATATTTTATGGTCTCTATATACACCAAATATATGAAACTGTATCATTTAAAACACTAAGCTGTACTGATTTTTTTTAACTTCCACTTACAAATTTAAAAAAAAACTATCTTTAAATGTTTAAAGTAAAAGGCTAGCAGACAAAACTGATAATCATAGTAAAGATTTTAAAGGTCATATATGGCTAGTCAAGTAAGTTGAATTATCACAGAACATTTCTTAGCAAGTCTGATTCATGAGTCTTCAAACATCATTATAACACCACACCTTATGTCATCTTTTAAATAATATTAACAGTATATCTTAATATTATTTCCATTGGGATTTAATGCATGATTGTCTTCACAGCAGAACTTTTATTATCTGGGTCTATTTTGCTGTGATACCTCTAACTTTGCTGAGAGAACATGGGCTTTCTTATAATATGATAGCAGCTCACCACTATTTAAAAGCACCAATCTGAAGGACACCATGCTTTTAAAAAAGGCCTGTGGTATCCCAAACTCATTTATATTTTATTATTACTAATTCAGTAATATGCTGCATTTTTGTTGATGTAATAACATGAACAATGAGTTTGAAATAACCTTATGGTGCTTATTTAAGGATGATAATTTGGTATATTTCTAAAGACTTTCCCTACTTTTATTTTCTCATCACATTAATCTATACAACATATCAATTTACTTTGACAAAAATCATTAATATTTTACTGTATTCCCAAAAAAGGATGATACAAAGCTAGGTGAAACACATCAAGAGAAATCAATAATTTTACTGTATCATATATTATGAAGAAGATGAAGGAAAAATGACATCCAAAATAGGTAGTACTACAATTAAAGTAGCAGCATATAGAAAGGTATGAAATAATAAAAGTTTAGAATATAAAAGTGGTTTGGTCTTGCTGAATTATAAAGCAGGAAAAACAGAAAATCAAGCAAGGATCATATGAAGAATTATAAAATCTTCCTTACTTATACTTATAATCCTTATCTTCTGCTTTCATAATTGTGCATGTTTCCATGCTATATCAAATCAATTGTGAGTATTTCTAAATGGAAATAAAGATTTTATTTTAAAAAATCTGATATTAGCCTACCTTATCACCCTCCTATACTTAATCTCTCTTTCCATGCAAATTTAGCCTTTGTTGACCTTTTCAAATATTTGTCGCCTTTTTTTCACTGTCCCCAGTGCCTGAGAAATTTCTTGTATTTGCCATGTCCCTACTCATTTTTTGAAGGCAAAGTTCAAAGACACAATTACAAGAAGAATTCAAAGTTTTCCCAATGGTTTATTATCCCTCGTCTTTCTGGAAACACTTGAATGTCTATAATTCAGGGTATTTCTTTCTGAAGCTTTTCATAGCACAGATTTTTAAATTTGTGAATGCCTCTGTTTTTCCATAAGTTTATGAGCTCTATTTTATTTCTTGCTAACCATAAAATAACATAGGCTACAGTAAGAATAAATAAATAAATAAATAAATAATCTGAAAAGCAATGGTTTGACTCAATAAGAACATACTTTATTCACATGGAGAAGTGCTGGGGAGGTGAACAGGATAGCTGTTGGGCTCTCCTCTGCAGATTCAAGAACCAGGAAAGGAGAAACTGCACCATTTTCACCAAGTACTTTCCAAGTCTGACATTGGTACTAATATCCCAAACAACCAGAAGAGAGAATGAGCCTGAAACCTAAGGAAGCCTACCTTTCTGGGCCTGGCTTGGCCTCACTCTCCCTCGCCTGTGGTTTAGCCACATGACCACACTTAAGAGTAAAGGAGTCTAGGGTTCATAGTCCAAATAACATGAGTGTTCAGCTACTGATCTTGGCCATGGTGCATTGTTATAACATTTTAATTATAACAATGTTAGTCAATATTGATAGAGCACTTATCATATGTTGGATAGTTTTTCTTAAGGGCTTTGCATGTGTTTACTGATTCACAAAAAGCCTTGAAAATAAATGCAGGCACTTTCTTCTCTCTCTTATTTTATACAAGGAAAGACAGAAACAAAGGAAATGTAAGTAAATACCATGATGGTCACTTGGTTAGTATGTCGAGAAGTAGGGCTGTCTTCACAGGGTCAATCTTCTAAGCCACTGCTTTTAGGAGGGTAAACTCTCAGATGTCCATCACATGAGTATACTGGAGGTCTATCAAGTAGCACACGACAGCACCAGGACATATTTACAGTTCAGGTTCCATATCTACAGAGTGGGAAAGTGGCTTATTAGAACTATTCTAAAAAAAATTGGGGGGGGGATCTATTTGCCAAATGTTTACACAGCACCTTTAGGAAAACATTATGGAATCTTTACATGTTATTGTACTGAGTCTCATCATCAAAATATTATGAACATTAGGAAATGAACATTTTTTTTATATTTTTTATTTACTATAATTCTTAATCAATAGATGAAAGTCAACAATAAACATAAAGGCAGTTTACCTACCCTTCATTTAAAACACTGCCTAGAGGTAACTGGTGTGCCAGACAGCCTGGAGACGTTGTATTGACAGCTGAGTCTGAGTAAATCAAAGGATCTGTGCCTTGAAACCAGTTCAAATAACATTTTTACCAATGCATTGAAGAATGCTGAAGGTAAAATTGTAATGGAAAAGTCTTCAGTGAGTGAGGTCAGCCTTTCTTAGATTTTGTTTTCACTTTCTAATACAAAAGTTAACTAATGTGTCTTAACAGGTCATCACTTCTCTAGTGTTCTTTCAGATTTGTGCTGTATTCTATGTGATTCTCCTCTACCAAGAAGATCATTTATTGATTTTTTTGAGCATCCAACTGCAAACTTGGAGTCTCTTGGCTCAATCAAACCAACCTGAGCATTTTGCAGCGCATTAACTGAAGGATTTTATGGAATGTTTTTTAAAACTTTACAAATTGAAGGAAGCACATTTCTTTACTTACAGGTGTGGATTAGGATGATATATTGATATTTTTATTAGCACAGATATATAGTAGTGAATGTTGGCCATCTTTTCAGTTCCTAGAAATTATACCATATTCTTGTGGTAACAATATTTCTATTTTTTAATCTGTGGCACTACCCATCTTTTTTTCATTGCAGTAGCTCAGTAATTTTGGGTGGATAGTTTTTGCCCAAATCTGGAGAAAGGATTGTATTGTTGTCCTCCAAAATAAACTAAAGAGATTTATGGAGATTTAGACTGTGGCTACTTGTATAGGTGACCAAAATCTTTTCTGCTGAATTTAAACTGTGAAGGCAGGAATCTGGAATTACTATTGCCATTTAACTTTCATTCATTTATTTACTTACTTACTCAATACATATTTATACAATATCTACCATAAGTATAGTGCAAGCACTTTGGATACAACAACAAATAACATAAACAGAAATTCCAGAAAACTGGATATTAGAATCAGCTTGATAAGATAATTAATACTGTTGAAATAGAACTGAGAAAGTAGAGGATGGTTTTTTTTTCAACATTGTTTGTGTCCCAGGATAAAGCCTGAATGAAGTTCACACTGGCATGAAAAATTCTATTTCACATCCTGACACATTTTCTTCTTAAGTAGTATGGGTTAAATCTTTCACTTGCATTCAAAGACACCTCAATTAACATTTATACTCGCAATGACATATACTATGAAAATCACCTGAGTCATATGACTTTTACACTCTATCCTATTATTATAAATTTTTGCTCTCTAGATTTTTTTCTTGCTACTCCTGCTTTGCAATTTTAGGTTAGGAGTTGCATGATATCCATTTTATGGTTTTGAAAATTGAATATGAATTTCTAGAACACATAAATATTTTTGTATTTCTATTACTCAGGGCTTGGGATATAAATGTGTAAAAGACCTGGTATGTATATATGTAGTTACTTCTAATTTTAAACATATGTACATTATATTGATTGAAGGTGATTTATAATTGTGAGGAACAAAATATTTTTGTCCAAATTATTATTTGCAGTGTGGACTCAAAGATTTTTGATGTTGTTTTAATGTTGTTCATTTGTACACTAATTATATCATTTAAGAAAAACATCATGCCCTAGTGAAGTACTTTCAAATTGAAAGAACATTGTATAATGATGTTTTATTAATTATGCTTAAAATACCTCTTTCACTTTCCATTAAAGCTGTTTGTCTTATGGTTTGATGTATTTCTTCCAATGTGGAAAACAAGCCCATCTAAAATTTAGATTGAAATATAGGTAATTTTGTAGGAATAAGCAATTACTATATGCTTAATGTACAAAATGAGAAAATGTAGAAAGATAAAGTAGATAAAAAATCACCCCTACTGCCACAAACCAACTGATATGTTTGTGCATTTCCTTCCAGAAGTGTTTTTAAATGATACAGAAGTATTTTTAAATGACTTATTTCTCATCTAAAGCATTAGATATGGACTTTCATCACCTACTTCTGTTTTGAGTTTCTACTAAATAATTCTAAGTAAGAAAGATAATATCCCAACATATCTAATTTATTGTCATACCATGATCTCTTTAAATGTTCCTCTATTGTGCAAATTTACATTGTTTATAAATTCATTATTTTAAGAAATACTATAGCTGTCTTCTTATTCTGTAATGTTTAGCTGCATTTCTGATTATTTAATGCAAAAATTCCCTGAAGCTTAGTTTTAAAACACAAAACTAAAACTTTATCTTTGCCAGGCATATTGGCACACACCTGTAATCCCAGTGGCTCCATGGGGCTGAGGCAGGAGTATTGCAAATTCAAAGCCAATCTCCACAATTTAGTGAGGACCTGACTCAAAATAAAAGGTAAAAAAAAAGGCTTTGGGTGTGAATCAGTGGCTAAGCACCCCTGGCTTCAATCCCTTCAAACCAAATCAAACCAAACCAAACAACACCACTTAAAATTTTTGTCTTTATTACTAAAGATAAGTTGTCTTTTGAACTTCTTTCTCCATTTTTCCAGGATTGTGTGGGCTTTATTCCTTTGCTTGTTTCTCTGTGTAACAAATAAATTAACATTTTTTCCCATGTTCATTGCCAATATTTCTCTAAATTTATCTTTCAATTTGATTTAAGAAATTATTGGCATAAGAAGACATATGTTTGCATGCATGCTGAAAAACTTACTATTTATCTTTCTTTACAATTATTTGCAATGTCTTTTTGTTCAGAAAAATTTACACCCATACTTAAATCATTTACATAATACTTAAATAGTGTCTTAGTCACCTTTTTCATTACTGTAACCAAAAGATTTGGCAAAAGCAATTTTAAAGGGGAAAAGTATATTTTGCACTCAGAGTTTCAGAGGTCTCAGTCCACACATGGCCAGCTCTATCCTCTGAGGCCTGAGGTGAGGCAGGACATCAACATGGAGGAAAGCAGCTCAGAATATGGCCACCAAGAATCAGAGAGAGAAGGAGATTAAGCTCAGTTCACAAAATATATACCTTAAAGGCAGGGCTCCAGTGATCCATTACCTCTAGCTACAACATAACCTGCCTACAGTTACCAACCAGTTAATCCCTATCAGGGGATTAATGCACTGACCAGATTAAGGCTCTCATAAACTAATCATTTTACATCTAAACTTTGTTGAATTGTCCCACACATGAGCTTTTGGGGACACCTCATATCTAAACCATAACAAATTCACTTTAAAATATCCTTTCAGCATACAAAATACCAATTGGTAAGTACAATTTGCTAATTAGTGGGTAGTAAATTTTGAATTATGGAGTAGACAAAACTTGCATTTTTCATTCTTAGCTATTTTCCCTCATATCATTTGTTGCTTAACTTTTATTTTCCCCATTTAGTTTGATTTCTTTATCATGTAACTATTTAAATATAATACAAAATTCTCTTCCATTGATTCTGGGAGTTTTTTTAAATCTATTTACCAGTTTTTCTCTAGTAGTATACTACATTAATTTTTATAGCTGTGTCCTAGCTAATAACTAGTGAATTATCTTCACCACTTTTCTTTTTTGAGTACTTTCATATCAATTCTGGAATCTTTATATTTATAAGTAAGTTTTAGAATAGTAGTTTGGAAGTTTTATAAAAATTCACCTACTGTTTTTATTGAAATTTCTCTAGTTTTCTATGTTGATTGATAAAAATTTGATTAATCTCAAATGTTTACATCTTTCTTGAAACATAATGTGTGTCTTAAATCACTTATAAATTCTGTAATATCTATAGGTATATTTATCTCTTTTAACCTATACATACATACATATATATGTAAACACACATATATATATACGCACACACATATACATCTACCTGCTTTTTGTTTTGCTGATTTCCAATATATTTTCATTTTCTATTGGTCAGCATATTTTATATGTCAGTATATCATATATGTCAATATATATGTCAGTATACACACACACAGAGATATATATGTGCGTGTGTTTGTGTTTGTGTGTATAATATATGCTCAGTGTGTATATATATATATATATATATATATATATATTCTTTTGGGCATCGTGGTGCACACCTGTAATCCCAGTGGCTCAGGAGGCTGATGCAGGAGATTCTCCAGTTCAAAGCCAGCCTCATCTTCAACAATTTACTTAGGCCCTGAGCAACTTAGTAAGACCCTATCACAAAAGAAAACATGAAAAGGATTGGGGATATGGCTTAGTGGTTAAGCAAACTTGGGTTGTATTCCTGGTACAAAAAGAAATATATATATATATATATATATATATATATATATATATATATATATATATATATCCCTCAGGTATTTCAGCATTTCTGTGATTTATAAGGAAATTATTTGAATGGAACATTATTGGAATAGTTGAAGGAGTGAGACCTACAATCCATTTATGATCTCAGGAACATTGATATTCATTTTTCTTTACCTGCCTCTGTTTCTCATGAATTTTGACAGTTAGATGCATATCATGACAACTACAACAGTCTCCTAGTATTTTTGTGACTATGACATTGCTTGACCTCAGATGGAACACTTGAAGAGGTTTCTACATAATTTCTGTCTTCCAAATCTGGCAAAAGTACAATAAAGTATTGGAATATGTTTTGTATCCAAACTTCACTGTTAAGCTACTGTAAAAAATGTAGATTTTAGGTTGTGAGCCTGTAGAATTGAATCTGAGTCAATCTATAAGATCAATCATAATGGTATTTTCCATTACCTATTCTTAAAAATTGTCCCTGATATACAGTACATCCATTGAGATTGAATATTTCTTAGATTCACTTTAATTTTAATTCAAACTAGGTATAAAAAAATAAATAAGTTTACAATTATAAATATGGTCTGATTGATAAACTTTAAAAATTTAGATTGAAAAGAATTGAAATTATTAAAGCATAAAAATTATATTATCAATAATGTCTGAGTGATTGGAGTGGTGACACACGCATATAATCTCAGCAAGTCAGAAGAATCCAGAGGCAGGAAAATTGCAAATTCGAGTCTCAGCAACTTAGCCAGACCACCAGCAAGCTACCAGAGTAGTAGTAAAAAAATTTAGTCAGTCACACGGTCAAATGCGTGTAATTCTAGTGGCTTGGGAGGCCTAGGCAGGAGGATCACAAGCTGAAAGTCAGCCTCCTCAATTTAGAGAGACCTGAAGTAACTTACTGAGACCTTGTCTCAAAAAAAAAAAAAAAAAAAAAAAAAAAACCAAAAAAAAACTGAGGAGGCTCCTTGCTTAAGCACCTTTGGGTTCAATCCCCAGTACCGAAAAGTAAAGATAAAATAAAATAAAAATAAAGGACTACAGATATACTCAGTAGTAAAGCACCCTTGGGTTCAATTTTCAATATAAATAAATAAATGAATAACAAGATAGATAGATAGATAGATAGATAGATAGATAGATAGATAGATAGATAGATAGATAGATAGTCGCTAGCTGGCTGGGCTGGCGACATGAGCTGGGCTCAAAGGAGCTTGCTGTATCAATAACTAAGAAAACAGTGAAGAAACCATGCAGCACACGAACTTGGGTTTCTAAGATAGAAGGTGGGACTACTTTGCGACTCCAAGGGTCAGCTCCACACTGGGAAGTGCTGGAAAGACAGAGCAGGCACCCAGATTCTTTTTATTTCATAGATGGGGACACACACAAGGGAGGTTTGATAGAATGTTTTTCACTAAATAAGGCAGGGAATAGGGTTTTGAAGGTGGAGTCTTGTTTTGTGAGGTCTTGCGGTCAGCAGATTGATTGACATCTTGGCTAGTCACACCCATCTCCAGTGCTGTGTGGGATCACAGGCAGAGCTAGAGGAAAGGCACTCCTGCATTGGACAGCCCAATCCATGTGCAATGCCAGACCAGTTCCCTCACATGCTCAAATGTGCATAGCTCACACACAGAGCCCACGGATGGCTCACAACAATAGATACATAAAATATCAAAGTTAAGTAAAAATGTAATTTTTGGTAAGTATTTTGTTTGATAGTTTTTATTTTCTTCTTTCTCATTTTCTTTCCTTTGTGATCTAACAATCAGTTATTCATAGTCTTCAATGTCTAGCAATTTAAAAATTTACTATGCTTTATCTGTTTTTTTTTTACTATAAATTTTGAATTTCATTAATAATAACTTTGACAACACCTTCTTACACATTGACTTAATATCCTTAAAACCACATATTTGTTAATAGAATAAATAACTGTAAATATATCCAGGTTATATTAATTTTGCTTCAGAAACCAGTGTGAATTGGCATGTAGACTATTTTCTCAAGTAAATATTCAAATATTTTTAAAGTCATATTTTGTTAATTTAAAAATGAGGACTTTTACAATAACTTAAGAATGGTTTCAGTTTTCTGAGAAACACATAATATAAAAGCTAGAATAAAAACTCAAAAAACAGAGTCCTGCTGCTGTCACTTTCATACTTGCACATTTTAGAAATACATTGAGTGTTAAAAAAGAAGCACTCTTTCCTGATTTTTATTATTGAACATTCTTGTATAGTGGCTGATGGGATGGGAGAGGGAATGGAATTTAGAACTAGCTACAACAGTAATTTCTCATGTTCTTCTCATATACCCCTGCTTTCATGGCACTCTATAGTCAACCACAACAAAAAGCAATGATAACACCCAACTATCAACTTAAAAGAAAATTCATTCCTTTTAGGAAAATGGTTTTCTCTGTTTGCAGTGTGTCATTTTATTTTGTAATATTTATGTGATTAATGCTAGTAATATTTGGAGACTGTTCAGCATTCTCTACAATTTCAGTATAATTCAGTGCAACATCTTTATGTGCAGTAATATTTGATGAGGTCTGAGGATTTAGTATTTCTAATTTTACTATCAGATGGAAAAGTTTGCCAGTGTAAGGCTTATAATTTATTAATGATGTGCTTCAAAAGGTATTGTCTTTATTATATATGGTGTCTGGATATTTTTTTATACAGTTGTATATGCGAATCCATAATTATAAACCTTTACCCCAGGCATTGCCTTTATTTATTACCATGCCTGTTCTCTTATTCCTAACCAGCAGTCCTCTTTTCTGTTTATTTTGGTTTTCTCTGAGCCAAATACCCTAGTAGCTTCAAGCAATACCAAAAAAAATAGAGTGTATATAGAGTACAACAGTAAACCAAACTAACAGTTTATAACTCAAATCCCCACCCAATTTTTTTTTTCATGGCTTGTTTGTTTTACCCTTCTTCCTTGTCATCTGCACCTTCCGAATCTGAAAAACACAGTAAACATGTTGATTTTTGACTCTGAATGTCAGAACTTTCAGTAGACATAGTAGCTAAAGTTCACTACATGGTATTATGTTTCTTTTTTTTTTCTTTTCTTTTTTTTTAAATTTTTTTATTGGTTGTTCACAACATTACAAAGCTCTTGACATATCATATTTCATACATTAGATTGAAGTGGGTTATGAACTCCCAATTTTACCCCAAATGCAGATTGCAGAATCACGTCGGTTACACATCCACAATTTTACATAATGCCCAATTAGAAATTGTTGTATTCTGATACCTTTCCTATCCCTTACTATCCCCCCTCCCCTCTTCTCCCATCTTCTCTCTCTACCTCATCTACTGTAATTCATTACTCTCCTTATTTATTTTCCCATTCCCCTCACAACCAATTATATATAATTTTGTATAGCAATGAGGGTCTCCCTTCATTTCCATGCAATTTCCCTTTTCTCTCCCTTTCCCCTCCCATCTCATGTCTCTGTTTAATGTTAGTCTTTTCTTCCTGCTCTTCCTCCCTGTTCTGTTCATAGTTGCTCTCATTATATCCAAGAAGACATTTGGTATTTGTTTTTTAGGGATTGACTAGCTTCACTAAGCATAATCTGCTCTAGTGCCATCCATTTCCCTGCAAATTCTATGATTTTGTCATTTTTTATTGCTGCATAGTACTCCATTGTGTATAGATGCCACATTTTTTCTATCCATTCATCTATTGAAGGGCATCTGGGTTGGTTCCACAGTCTAGCTATTGTGAATTGTGCTGCTATGAACATCGATATGGCAGCAGGTATTATGTTTCTAATAGAGAGAAAACTGAACTGGGAATCAGGAAATTAGATTTTTAGCCTCCTCCGATGTGTTGAACTGAAAGGAGCTGTGTTTTCTTTTCTATGTCTTGTACTAGAAAGGAAGTTAGAGCTGGAGGGAGAATACTGTTGAGATTAATACTGTGATTGAATATGACAATTATCTACAAGTTGCAGACAAAGGGGTTTTCCTAAAGAGGATGAAAATTATACAGTCAGGCTTCATGATGGGAAATATAAATGTAACTTCAAAGGTTTCTTATGTGGATAGAAAACAATTAAATAATATACTTACCACAAACGTGTTCCAACTCCTGGATGATCAATTGAGTTTGGAAAAAGCCACCCTATAAAAAAAACAAAACCTTTAAGACAGATCTCTATGTTAAAATTATAGCTTGAGAGGCTGGAGTTATGGCTCAGTGATAGAGTACTGGGCTAGCATGTGTGAGGCACTGGGTTAGATCCTCAGCACCACACAAAAATAAAATAAAGGTATTGTGTCCAATTACAACTAAAAAATGTAGAAATATATAGCTTGATACATTTCTTTGTTGCTGTATATGGCTTAATATGAGAAAAGATTTTTAGAGGAATTAATTCACTGTTTACTGAAAACTCAATAACTGGATTACTGATTTGCAGCCAGAGTTACATCAGAAAACAGATGGTCTCATACAATTTATATTTTAATGTGTTTCAAGTATATATTAAGAAAGCCATGATAAAACATTCTAGGATTCTGAATATTGAAAATTCAGTAAAATAATGAACAAAACACTTGAATAGTCACCTCACATGAAACATATGAAACAGAAATGGCCAATCAATATATGAAACCAAGGCCATCTTCATTTGTGTGTGTGTGTGTGTGTGTGTGTGTACAATGTCTTAGTCTATTTTTTGATGTTATGATAAAATACTCGAGACAGAGTAGTTTTTAAAGAACAGAAATATATTTAGCATGATTCTAGAGGCTGGGAAATACATGATCAAGGTGCCATCATGTTGGTTATCTTGTTGAGGGTCTAATCTCTAGTTCCCAGATGATACCTTATATACTCCATCCACTGGAGGACAGAGATGATGAGTCTCTTCATATGACTAGAGGCAAAGGGGCAAAATGGCTGAATACTGAATTTGATTTTTTTAAAAATAAAGTTCTTACTCTTATTCATGAGGGGAAAAGCCTTACCTTTAATTGGCCATTAGATTTTAACACTTGAATTTTACAGGGACATATTCAAATCAGGATTGATGCCTAGTAGACTTCATAAAATGAAAAGATGGAAATTAAACAAATAAAAACAAGTATTCTAAAGAAGAAAGTCCAAATTCTTACAATGCTAGATAAAGTAGAAATGGCCATATCCACATTGAAAAACTCTTTGGCAGAACCTATCAAAGGTAAACTACTTGGCACACTAAAGAAACAGTAGAAATTCTACTGTCAGGCATATACGGGACATAAATGCATAGATGGGTTCAAAGAAGATACACACTTTTCACATGGGCAATATTTGTAAGCAACACAAATTGGAACCCAGTAAAGTATGTATAAGTAGCAGAACATAAAAAGAAATTGTGGTATTCCACAATGGAACAATTCTTGTGAATATAAAGTTGAGCAAAAGAATACATACTCTGTGGTTTCAACTATATAATAAACCAAAAGAGCAATTGAGGTTAGAAATCAGAATAGCAGTTATCATTGAGAGCAGATGTTGTGATCGGAAAGAAACATGAGAGGTACTTTTTGAGCTCTGGTAACATTAGGGATTTTTACTTGTGAGCTGACTATATAGGCCTTTACAGTTCACTAACCTATTAATGAATATTGTGATAGAAATAACTTCTTATATCAATTTCAATGAAAATAATGAAAATTTACATGAATATCTTTGAAAAAAGTCTCTCATTGTCTGTACTATAGAATTTATTATTTTCAAACCTTGTTATGATGCACTTCACATAGGTTGTATAATGACCTTAACTTCCAAAATAGCAAATTCTCAATCTATATTTTTTTGTTAAGGCCATAATATTTCCATTAATTTCAGCAAGTATTTATTGACTGCCTATTATATGGCCCTGCTTTTGTAGAGTAAGAGATACAATAGTGAATAAAAAAAGTTCTCTGATATCAAAGAACTTATATTCTAGTTCAGGAATGTAGTCTCCAAGGCAAAAATGGTAAACTGTCATCAACTTCTTTTTCAGAAATGTACATTTTTAAAAAATAAGTTAAGTACTCCAAACCCCAATTACTGCCAATTATGGCTAATAAGAGAGGGCTTTGATATTAACTAAAGTTATTAAGAATCATGCCTTTTATGAGCAGAGTCCAGTGAATTAATTGGTTTCTATTATTTCTAGTCAAATGATCTTTTTATGTAATTTTATTATTCTTTGAGAAGAGCCATAATTAAAATTATGATTTGCAAACCGTCCATATAATGTTGATTCTAGGGTGGGTGGAAATACTTTCTAAAATACATTCACAAAAATAAAATGGAAAATTACTTCAATGATTCTGTTGAATTAAGACTAAAAATGAGGATAGATACTTAATGATTTTTCTGAGAAGGATAGGTACTATACCCCTCAGCATCACTATTTAAATTTTTTCATAACAAAGCTGAGTTACTTCAGTAGAAATTTACAATTCTGTTTATTGCTTTAGTTAGGTTGTGACTTCTTGTGAGAAATGTAAGTAAATTACATAATGATGATGGTAGAGTGGTGGTGAGAAATCCTATTTATAGACTATATTAATTTAGACCAAAGCATTGAGAGGAAGAGGAGGCCCATATATAAAGGCACAAGGAGATACTCCTCACATCAAAACATAGTTAAATCATAAATGTGCTAATTGTTTAAGGTCTAAGTTAAGTGGATTATAAGGGTTAATGAAGATTAGCTTACTTTTTTACTATCACCACTGTATTTTTGAAAATTATTATTTGAATGAAGCACTACTTTAAATCTAACCCTATAACCATGTGAAAAATCATACAAGTATTACATTGTCAGTGTGTTAGAGTTCCACTTTTTTCTTGCCTAAGCAGAGTTTTTTTTTTTTCAACAAATAGTAAATTTGTTCATCTTTATATTTAGTTACCTGATAATAAGAACATGCATACTAATTTTATTGTGGTTTTAAATTAAATAACATATTTATTAATATATTCAGAGTATATTCAAGATAATAAATATTTTTTTTAGGTCCTCCCTAAACATACCTGGGCATTTTTACACAGAAGTCAACATCACTGTTGATGATTATTTACTATTCTGCTTGGTTGCCACAAGAAAATGCTGGAGACTGGTAGTTGAAACACCAGAAATATATGGTTTCACAGTTTTGGAGGTGAGACACCCCAGATAAAAGTAATGGAAGATGACTTTTCTAATGAGGCCACTCTTCCTGTCTTGTAGGCAGCCATTTCTTCCCTGTGTTGGCATGACCTTTACTCTGTGTAGGCTTGGTGTCTCTTCACCTTCTTCTAAGGATCCCATTCCTATTGGCTCAGGGCCCACACTTATGACCTCTTTCAACCTCCTTTACCTTTATAAAGGCCCTCTCTTTAAATGTAGTTACCTTGGGCTGAGGGATTCAACATAGAAATTAGAAGTAGGGTGAGGTAAGGCATAATTCAGTCCATTTCAAGATGTTCAAATATTACTCTTTTTTTCCAAATAAACTTTTTATTATAGAACATTTTCAAGTTTACCAAAAAATTATAAAGATGTTATGGAGCATTCCCATATGCACTATATTCAATGTCCCTTTTATTAACTCATATAAAAATATGTTCATTTGTTACAATTAATAGACCAATATTCATACATTAATATTACAGTCCATGTTTTACTAATGTTCAATTTTTATATCATGTTTCTTCTTTCTTTCTTATTTTTATTCCTTCCTTCCTCACTTTCCCTCTCTCCCTTCCTTCCAAACACACACACACACACACACACACACACACACACACACACACCTCTCTCTCCCTGTCTCTCTCCTTCTCTCTCTCTTTTTTTCTCCCACTCAGGATAACATTACAGTTAATAGTCATTAGGCCCCAATGACTGTGATAGCATCTCATATTTTTCTTGTTTTTGATAATCGTGACACTTTTGAAGATCATATATTTTATTTATTTATTTATTTATTTATTTATTTATTTATTTATTTATATATACCAGGGATTGAATTCATGGGCACTCCACCACTGAGCCACATCTCCAGCCCTATTTTGTATTTTATTTACAGACAGGGTCTCACTGAGTTGCTTTGTGTCTCACTGTCTCTGAGGATGGCTTTAAACTCTTGATCCTCCTGTCTCAGCCTCCCAACCTAGTGGGATTACAGGTGTGTGCCACCATGCCCAGCTCTAGGTCATGTTTCATAGAAGCAGTGGGATTTTGTTCAAAGTTGAACTGGGCTTGTGAATTTTGAAAGAACTGACCACAGAGATAACAGTGCTATTTTTTATTACATGGTATGAAGAATTCATATTATCAATATGACTTATTATTGAAGATGTTAATTTTAATCATTTAGCTCAGACAGTATTTGTCAGGTTTCTCCACTGTGAAGTTACTGTTTGCTTGCTCCACTTTCCATACTGTATTCTCTGAGAGACAGTTACTATGCTCTGCCCATACTTAAGAAGAACGAAGCAGTTACATCCTCTTCTTAAGAGCAGAGTATCTTTATAAATTATTTGGTATTTTTGTGCACTGGTCACTGTTTTTTCACTTATTCATTTAATAATCTATATTGGTTGTACTCATGTACAATTATTTGATAATTTATAGTCCAGTATTACTTTATTTTTTTTCCCGAATTTTTATAGCTTTGGCTACTGGTAATCTTTTAACTTGGCTCCTGTCTTTCTTTAACATGTCTCCATTGTTGTGCCTTTTAATTAAAAAAAATATTTTGAGCAATTTCTTACTTTCTGGCACTACAAGGAATTCCAGATTCATCTTGTATATTTTCTGGGCCAGTTCTAGAATCAGCCACTTTGCCAAAGTGCTTTGATCCCTTTTTGCTGAACAATGATATTAGAAATCAAGATTGGGGTATTAGATGTGCTCCTTGTTACTGGGATGTGTTGCTTTTAAGCCTTTTCAGCTTCTCAGTACAAGGAGATACATGCACATATGTAATGCTGTGCACATTATGAAATTTGTATATTTAATGTATGTCAAACTAACATTTTTACTGATGTCCCAACTTCAATAAATCACTATCTGGGTCTTTACTTATCCTCTCCCCTTGCTTATCAGCAACTTTTCACTTCAGCACTTTCAAATTTCAATCCAATTATCTTCCCTCCAATTGCTTAATTATTGTTTAATTAAATAAAACAATTGTACATAGCACCATACCTTGGTTAAGTAGTTTACCACAGAAGCATGGGTGAACAATTTGCTGCTGGTGTTTTTGGCATCTTATCCAAGAAATCGTTGTGAAACTCAACGAATCTCTCCCCCCAAGTTTTTTTCTAAGAGTTTCACAGTTTCAGGTCTTATATTTATGCCTTTACTCCATATTCAGTTGATTTTGTTATTGTGTGAGATAAGAGTCCAATTTCATTGTTTTGCATGTGTATGTCATTGTTTCCCACTACCATTTTGTTGAGGAGACAAATCTTTCACCATTATGTTCTTGACACCCTTGTTGAAGATCCCCTGGCTGTGTCTGTCTGTGTGGGTTTCTTTCTCAACTGATACTATATAAATAGAAAAGATCATTAGAAACAATTATGAATGACATGCCACCAATTCAGATAGCCTAGAAGAAATGAACAAATTAACAAATTCTCTAGAACTTACTCATGAAGAGATAGAAAACCAGGAGAAAAGAGCAATGAATAAGGAGATTGAATCAAAGACAGAATCTCCCAGCAAAATAACACCCAAAGATGAGATGTCTTCACTCGTAAATTCTACCTCAAACATTTAAGGAATTAACACCAATGCATTTGAATAACTTTCAAAAATAGAAGAAAATAAAGCACTTCCAAATCTATTTTATGAGCCCAACATTACACAATCACTATTATTTTAAAATAATAGAGTTTTTTTAAAGGTCCATGTTGGGTTCTGTTTGGATATAATTAATCTGTAGAAAGTTTTTCATGGTGTATGATATAATTGGAACCAAGATAAACAGGCTCTTTTTTTGTGGCTTTATGTAATCTCCTCAGGAGTTGAGCTGTGTTGAAGATTTCTGTACATGTAGGCAACAGTTGTGTCCTAATTCTCATTTTCACATTCTGTTATTTACTTTGGATTGAACCTAGTGTTTCTCCTCTGGAGTCTCTTTCAAGGTAAGTCACTTTTTAATCTTGTGTTATAATATAACCACTTTGGTGTTTGGTATAATACAAAATACTTGTATTTTGCTCTATAAATTTCAGATTTATTCTCATTCCTTTGTGGCATGGGTCCTTCCATTGGGTGTAGTACTCTTGTTTCTTCATTGTATAATATTTTGCTCCCTTAGGTGAGACAGCCAGGCTAGCAGGCCCTGAAGGTGTAGGGGGTGAGTTTCCTTCTTCAGCAGAGCCAAAGTTCTGCTGAAGTCCCTCCCCTTGGAGAGCATGTCTTTATTAAGAAAAAGACTGTGAGGTTTTTGTAAGCATTCTTTTTCTCCTGCCAATCATAATGGGAACTTTCTTGGATCTTTACTGAGATCCTTTTATAAAACCTGGGGGTAAATCTATAACAGTGTGAGAAGCTTTCTAAGATAAAGCTGCCAGAGTCTTTCACTGTGATACTTGTGGATTTTCAGCCCCAAGCAGTTCACCAAATTACCACATAAGTGTTCCTACCAGTTTGTGGCTCCAGTAACTTCTGATCTAGTTAAGCAGATCTCAGCTCTGACTCTCTAGGTTTCTGTCTCTCCACCTTTTGGGGTGACATTTTTTCCTGAGACCTTAGTCCTCTGATGGGTCAAGAAAGTAATTGGTTTTTCAGTTCCTTGAGTTTTCTTGTGAAAAGGGAACTGATGACTTCCAATCACTTTATGTGTCAGAGCTAAAACTGGCAGTCTTGTATTTTTCTTTTAAAGATTTCTGTGGCCAGATGTTTACCCAGACTCTCAATACAAACATCTGTAGCCATTTAGGCAGTTTAACAAAATGCTAATGATTTTCTTTATGTATTCAGAGCAAATGACCATCTGTGACTGCTGTGGTCAATTAAATTGTATATGGTCACTATGTGTGGCAAATTCTGAGTTCATGTAGAAACTAACTTTTTGTTCTTAAGTCTTGAGTTCATGTGGTTTAACAGCTATCATAAACATCTTAGTTAAATTTTCAAAATATCCAGATCACAGCTGTGGTAGTCAGTGTTCTAATTAGCTCCTTGGATTCCAAGCATGCTTATATAATGCTCTGCGTAATTCCTCTCCCAGTGAGAGGGACTTGTCATGTGATGAGATAGCCTTACTATAATTATATCACACTATATGACAGAAGAGACTCTTAAGATGTAATTAAGGTTCCCAATCAGTGACTCTGAGTTAATGAAAAAATAGATTATCCTGCTTTGATTTATTTTAATCATATGAGGCATTGAAAAGGTCAAAAAGATTCAAGGCAAGAGGGATTCTTCCTGCTGACCTTGAAAAGACAAAGTCCCCTTTGGGAATTACCTATTGAGGGGGCTACATGGCAAGAAATTGATGGTGATTGATTTCTAAGGCTCAGAGTTTTCTTTAACATATGGAGAAAAAAAGGAGTATTCAGTTCCTATAGTCACAAGGAGCTAAAGTCTTTAAACAACCAGTAAGTTTGGAAGAGAACTTTGAACCTCCAATACAAATACAATCCTCACAAACACCTTGATTTCAGCCTAGAGAAAACTGCTGGGAATGGGTCTCAGCCAACCCATAATGGGTTTTGAGTCTTGGAAACTGAAATAATGAATGTATGCTGCTTCATACTGCTAATCTGTAGAAAATTAATAGAAAAAGCTGGGGGAAAATGAACAATGTCAAAGTATTTGATTATTTTGTTAATATTAGCCCTATTGGAAACATACTCAGAATTTAGATCTAGTAGAATTAAATTCCATTTTTTATTTTTATATTTAACTTACTTAAATATAAGACAAATCTATAGATACACATAGGTGTGTTGCCACCTTCAGTGGGCTGTGATTTTCATGTGGTCAATGCAACCAAATAACATGGGATTACCCAGCAGCACTACAAAATTCAAGCATTGAAAATTTATCAGTTTGATGCTAGCTGTTGGCAGGCAGGTAGCAAACAATTCCAAGATCTGTATTTGTTTCACAGTATTAATTTGCTTAACTGTAATTTTAAGAAGAATAAATATGATAGATCTGTGTGTACCTAATTAGCATACAAAAGTGTTAATTAATATGTCAAAAAAAGACCAAATAGATAAAGACTAGAAATCTTTCACTGAGAAGTAAAATCGCAAAGAACACCAAAGAATAAATAATGAGAATAAAAGAGAAACACTCTGATTAATCAAATGAAAAAAATTACTTGTGAAAAATTAATGCTTAAAATGCAAAGAACTAAAGAGGAATATGTGTTGAACTGTGAGAGTTGTGTTGTTTACTTTCCCGTCACCTTGTTAGGTCTGCCTTCCTGTGATTTTTCATCTGGAACTATTTGAGTTTCAACTTTCATAGTTGTAATAAGCCATTATTCTATGTAGTTAGCGTTCCAGAGCCAGAATTTGCTGTTTTCAAAAGTCTAAAGTTAAATTGTCAAAATTTGAATTTTTACCTTCTTATGTACAGCTCCCTGAGTATGAGATCATGTTTATCATGAATAAGATAAAATGGTACTGTACTATATTTTTATATAATATTCTTAATATTTTAAGAGAGAAATTCAGAAATAGAAACAAATATCCATCTTATTATGTAAATTGTCATAATCTTTTTATTGTAATAGAGAGAGATTTTAAAAATCATCCCCACTTAAAAAATCTTTAGTACAGTGGACTTGTTTCAAAAGTTGTTCATATGGGCTGGGGATGTGGCTCAAGCAGTAGCGTGCTCGCCTGGCATGCGTGCGGCCCGGGTTCGATCCCCGGCACCACATACCAACAGAGATGTTGTGTCCTCCGAGAACTAAAAAATAAATATTAAAAATTCTCTCTCTCTCTCCTCTCTCACTCTCTCTTTAAAAAAAAAGTTGTTCATATTTCTGTTTTTCTGAATGTATTCCCAATTTGTTATCATTTTCTTTGTGGTTCTATCCATTGAGGTTTTAAGACTCCTCAAATTCTCAAAAAAGGATGCCTATCTGCCTCGCTATTTGAGACCCAAATTTCTGTGTACAACCTTTTTGTTGGTTGAAAATTACTTCTCTACCAAATCCACTGTGAACTGTGGTCTGAATTCTTCCTTACCATCTCCCATTTTAAGAGTCTACATAAAATGCAGGCTCTTTGGACACTTTTGTCTTCCTGTATCTTCAGTAACTCCTCTTCAGTCTCTTGTTAACTCTGTCTCTGGTATCTGCTGTGCATGACCTCCTTTAGATTTGGGGGAATCCTTTAAGTGTCACTTGCTTTATTCTCTCTCTCTCTCTCTCTCTCTCTCTCTCTCTCTCTCTCTCTCTCTTTATCTGCTCATCACTTCCTACTTGATTATATTGTGAGTCACCAAGGCATCACAACATGTGGTATAATTTTTTTTGCTCATGTTATTTTTATGTTTCAGTACTACATCAATTCTCTTTTACTCCTTTTCTTGTCTAGTGGATAATGTTTAAGATTTAAAGTTAAGGTGTTTTTTATAATAATAGGTGTGATATTTATTGCTGTATACTATTGGCATATTCTTATCTATCTTTATTAAATAACATTTTAAACACCTGAAAAGCCATGAACTTATACTGAATATGAATGAGAAAATAGAAAGTCTTTATATATCTAACAAAGAAGAAGACTGCTGATGTTTCCCTTTTTACCTGAAATATTTTTGTTCAGTTAAAAATGCTCCAGTTTTCTTTTTTAAAGCTAATGAGCCAACCTCCTGATGTCTTTTAGGTTCCCTCTAAAATAAAGAGGAGACAATTTGTTATGGGTGTAAATAATCATTGACATATATTAAGTATGCTTCTTTCCTGAAAAATCTGTATAATAAATCTTTATTTAAATCATACTGCAACAACTCCTAAACTACTTTTCTACTTCATAGCCCTTTCTTCTTTTGTGTACAAATTGGTTTGTAATGAAATAATTGGACTAATTTTGCAATCAGGGAAACTAGAATTTATTTTTTTAATGTCATAAGGTATTATAAAAGAAAACAGGTTCACAGAGAAATTCTGTATTGAAAATCTACTTACAAACTTTGAATTACCATCACTGTGCCATAGGTGAACTCGGTGCTCAAGTGCCAGTTTTGGAAACCACTTTTCAACATCTTCAAGAATTCCCTTTTTCAAAGCAGTGACAGTGAATGACTTGTGAGATGGCATGCTCTGCTAAATAGAATCAGTGTGCATTTTCTTCCAAATAAAGTATCCAATGTACAATAAAAATAATTTTTAAAAATAAATTAGAATTTAAAAAAGGAGTTGTGGTATTATGGGTTGAAACACAGAGACAAATTAATTTTTGGCATCATTATTATATTAGTGCTAATATCTTCTTTAGATGTACAATTTAATATTAAAGATTTGTAAATTTTTATTTAAAGATGATAAAAAATGAATATGTATGTTGTATCATTATGTTACATTGCTATATTGAATGAGAACAACTGTGCTTTACTTGTTTGATATGGTCATGGTGTTTTGAAAATGTTTTTAAATTGGTAATATTCTACTAAATTGCAAAGTGATGTCAGTAGGGGGCAAGTATTATCTTTTTGAATTAAACTACCATGAAAACATACAGAGAATCTTTATATATCAATGAAAGCAATCTAATCATCAAGGACTTGTTTTACCTAAATGTTGTAACTACTATTAAAAGTTGTGAGCCATTCATGATGGCATATTTCTGTAATCCTAGTGGCTTGGGAGGCTGAGGCAGGAGATTGTGAATTCAAAGCCAACCTCAGCAACTTAGTGAGGCCCTAAGCAACTCTGTAAGACCCTGTCTCTAAATAATATAGAAAATAGGGCTGGAAATGTGGCTCCGTGGTCCAGTGCCCTTGAGTTAAAACCCTGGTACCAATAAATAAATAAATAAGCAAAATATTGTCTTATTATCAGTTTGAAATATTTGCACAGTTCTTACTAGTTATTTGTTGTCAGATGAATAAAAGACTGGCAGAGTTATAGATTGAACAGTTCAGAGAAAAATAATACAATCAAATAGTGGTAACATTAAAATCATCATTGTACAATGATAGTAAAAGCAATATCTGCTATCAACTTCTTGAATATTTATGTGTATGTTACTGAGTATAATGTTTCTGGTGGTGTTCTGATCACTTTCTAAGGGTAAAATCATTTATTTCCCACAATAATGTTATGTAGTAGTTATTATTTTCCAACTTATAGTCAATAAAAAAACTCGATACAGAGAGAAATCAAATGAATACAAGGAAGCACTTAATACCATCAACCCAAGATGGCGCACATTGGCCTTTCTTTTCTCTCATGCAGCAGACAGACTAGCTGGACCTGATCTTTGTTTTTTTTCATAGATTTCTAGCATGTAATGGGCTTGCCGAGGATATTCAACAAAGATTTGTCATGAAATGCAACTGAATCACTAAGGGTCACTCAAGGTGAATTGGGCTGTCTACTAAATAACCAAACAGAGACAGAAAATACATTCTTGGGGGTGTTCAGTGATGGCTCTTCAACCTTGGCTTCCACAAGTGAGGTAAGAGAAACAGGCAAAGAGAGAGAGCACGCCTGAAACCTATTTATTGAGGGGGAAGACATTGGAGAAAGTTCAACTCAAATAAGGCAAGGGATTGGGTTTCAGGAGGATGTAGCCCAGTCCTACTGTTTGACACCCACTCCCAGAGCTGTAATTCTTTGCCTAGGGAAGGTGAGGTCCACCTGCTTTGGAGGTGCGATTGGAAGTCAGTTCTACACCTTCATTGCTCAAGGCTAAGGGCATGTGCTCAGCTCTGACATGCTCAGCTGCTGTTCATTATGATCCCAGACAAAGATTCATGTGAACAACATAATGGTCTCACTGGACAAGAGAAATCATCCTTTAGTTAGATGTCCATTATGAACACTCACTCTGTCTCTCTCTCTCTCTGTCTCTCTCTCTCTCTCTCTCTGTCTGGGCATTGGGACATGTTCATTCACACATGGCCAAGGAATCAGATAATCTGTGGAACTATTGAAAACTAGGTTATTGATCAGGAAGTTACACTATATAAATAATACAAATTAAAGCAAGTATATACTACTACTATTAATAATAGAAATATCTCTCGTAGTAAAATAATAGTAAGTTATGTGTTTGGTGTTTATACCTCACCAAATAGTTCTCAAATTGATTATTTGTATAACTAGTAAAGCAATATTATTGAGTATATTTTATTATTGTCCTAACTTTGAAAAAAGGAGCTAATTTTCCAGGAGATGGGTCACACAGCCAGAACTTAGTAAAAACCTAGTCTTTTCATTCCTGTCTTTTAGTAACAAATCCCCCTGAAATTTACTAGTTTAAAACAGTATGGTTGATTCATCAGGTCCATAATTTGGGCTGAATTCCACTGGTCATGGCCAGACTTTCTCCAGTATGTACAGTCAATTGCTGGTCAGCCAGGTAGCTCTGAAGGTTGGCTGATGGTGAGCTGAAATGAAGGGGAGGACTGAGCCAGTATCTCTCATCTAACAGTGTTCTAAAATGAGTAAGAGGAAAAATGCTCCAATGTTCCTTCACTTTTCAAGTTTTTGCTTGTATCTCATTTCTGTTATCTCATTGGTCAAAGAAAGTGACATGGCCAAGTTTAGTGTAGGTGGTTGCGGACCACCCAACAACATTGGTAGAAAGAGATATGAATTGCTTGAGGCCATAATTGTAACAATCTACCAAACATACTTAAAAGATAAAGTCCCTACATTTTGATAGGTCCTATGACAGTTATTTCTAAGGGCACATTGATTATTGGATCAAAAAGAAATGAAAGTGTAAAATCTTTCAAAGCTTATGGAGAGAGTGTGGTGTAACGTAAGTCATTTAAATTTCAAGCTATAAATCTCTAAAGATTTTTATAACACATTGTTCCTGAGAATTGTTCTTTCAAGAAATGAATTTTCTCATCAAAAATGTTTATAAAATACTTATATTCCTGTTTATATTATCCTGAGATTACACATTAACATATATAACAGTTATTTTTGTCACCTTTTGACTGCACAGACATTTGATTAAATATAATTCTGGATGTGTCTGTAAGGATATTTCTGGATGTGACTAACATTTGAAAGAGAGTGCCTTTATTAATGTGGGGTGGGATTCTTATCCCATCACCTGAAGAACTAAATATGACAAAAAGAGGAAATATTTCCTTTCTGACTGCTCAACTGGAATATCAGTTTTTTTTTCAGCTCTTGAATGCAAAGTGAAAAATTGTCTCTCATTGGGTCTTGAGGCTGCCTGATTTCAAATTTTAACTTACACATTGGCTTTCCTGGTACTTAGGACAAAATGAAATGGCGCAGTGTACTTTTCTTGCATAGAAGTTTCTAAGCAAAGCAGAGCTTTCAGTGAGATTCTTCTGAGCTGCATCTTTTTTTTTTTTTGAGAAAGGCTGATTACTAGATGGAAGATTTATATGTTTGATAAGAAGATAATATAATAAACAATAGTAATGACAGTCCCATATAGTTCTCGGTCATCCTTAAGTTTCAGAGCATGTGTTACCTCATTTATAACATAACTCATGGATAAAAAAGCAGGACTTTTAATATGGCCACATAGTCACAAACTACTAGAAAGTTCTACTGGTTGACAGATCAACTACTCGAAAGCAGAAAGAGTGTCATGAATACCTTGTCCTTACAGATTCAGAATATGAGGTTGATAAAGAACAAATAACATGGACAAAATGGGTCACTCTGAAATATTAAAATAATAGTTTTGGGTTAAATTTTTTTATTGCATCTAATAAGTAAAGATTACATTAAATATCCCTTACTCTAACAAATCCCAAAAATGGAAACTTCAACACTTTGGTGTCTGGGTGAAAGTGATTTCATTCTTTTCCCTTAATGTTCTGTGCCTCCCATAAAGTTTATTTTAGCTGGAACCAACTAATGTCATATATATATGACATTAGTTAGTTTATAATTAATAGAGGATTCTGTCATTTTTCTCACCTTTTGTGCATTGTGACCTCTTAGCACAAGGATGAGGAAGCTGGAAAACTTTTGGCTATAACAATTCACCATCAATGTTCATAGCAGCTCAAGTCACAATAGCTAAACTGTGGAATCAACCTAGATGTCTTTCAACAGATGAATGGATAAACAATTGTGGTATATGTACACATTGGAATATTTCTCAGCATTAAAAGAGAATAAAATTATGGCATTTGCAGGTAAATAGATGGAGTTGGAGAATATCAGGCTAAGCAAAGTAAGTCAATCCCCAAAACACCAAAGGCTGAATGTTCTCTCTTGTAAATGGATGCTGATTCATAATGGTGGGGGGCCAGATGGTAGGGATGGAGGAACTTTGATTGGGCAAAGAGGAGAGAGGAAAGGGGAAGGCCATGAGGGCAGGAATAATGGTGGAATGAGATGAACATCATTACCCTAGGTACATTTATGACTGCACATGTGGTGTGACTCTACATCATTTACAACCAGAGAAATGAAAAGTTGTGCTCCATTTGTGTACAATGAATTGAAATGCATTCTGCTATCATGTATAACTATTTAGAACAAATTTAAGAAAGAAAAAAATATTACTGTATTTCTAACTGAAAAT
Organism: Ictidomys tridecemlineatus; assembly: GCF_052094955.1. Lineage (NCBI taxonomy): Eukaryota > Metazoa > Chordata > Mammalia > Rodentia > Sciuridae > Ictidomys > Ictidomys tridecemlineatus. The sequence continues at coordinate 114,433,611 of NC_135482.1, forward strand.
ATAAAGTCTACTGCTTCTTTAAAGAGATGTGCAGAAATATGAGCATTTTCTTATACTATTTTTCAGTGATTGATAGAAGTCAGACTGATACAATGATGATAAAATGTTTCTTTTTGTGTCTATAGTTACATTTTTCTTCCATCACAGACTAGACCTAATTAAGAACAATTTATTTTTTATATTCTTACTTTTCTTCTCAAAGGCCTTGGGCAAAAGTTAGTTAATAGATGAATTTCTAGAAACCCAAATCTCCACTGGGTCACTCAATTAATTTGAAAACCATATTGAGAAAGAGGAAATGACATCTTTATTTATGCAAAAAATACAACGAAAGGAAAATCATATTTAGAGTTCTCCAGTATGAAGCTTGATATCTAATCATCTCTTTACTGAGCATAGATCATAATTCAGCCAACTCTTTTTTCTCACCATGCATTTCACAATCCAGTTCAAATCTTAATGCCATTATTATTTTTTCCCTGAATAGTGCATCTGAATGCAATCTTTTTCTTTTCATCTTCCACATCAATATTTTCTACACTGCTTATGTTATCTTTTTTCACACGTAGGTGAATAATGTAATGGTTAAGAGCATGAATCACAGATCTTAAGGACTGAAGTTCAAGTCTAGCTCCACATTTATTTGCACTATTCACCTGAGTGATTCTTTCATGTTCCTATCAGTTAATCTCCATGAGATATGACAGACACATATGCCATTTAGGTCATTATAAAAATAATTAATAAAATATCTGATACATACTCTGAGTTCTAAAAAAATGATCTTGTATCATAAGCTTTACGAAAATTCTCAATGTTAATTTTCTAGTTATAGTTTAGATACAAAGGATGGGACAAATTTATAACATTTATTTTTTTTAATGTCCACATTGACAGTGCAATGTCCTGCTCCTAGTTGGTACATAAAAATACTTGTAAATAATAGTTGTCTGATACTAGCTAAAAAATGAATAAAAATAAAGATACAGGGTAAACTATTTCTATATGGACAATACTAACATTAAAATTAATATCTTGGGTATCAACATTTAGCATCTATATTGAATCAACAGAGTAAATGCTAACATTTTAGACAAAGATTCTTTCAGGCTATGTTTACACAAGCTGTAATTCTTCTACCATGATTAAAATATTCTTGAAAGAACTAGAGGGTCAATGAAAAAATGATCTATAATATTATGAATGTGTCAAGTAGTGTGAATATAAAAATTAGCACATAGAAAATTTCTATGATTGCATATGTGCCCTAAAATTTTATGTATTGGAAACTTGATCCCCAAAATCATATGTTAAGAATATTTGAAGGTGGGGTCTTTGGGAGGTATTTAGAATGAAAAGAGGTCATGGGGATGGGGACCCCATGAATGACATTAGTGGCTTTGTGAGATGAAGACAGACTCAAGCTAACATTCTTACCTATGTCTTGCAATGTGGTGTTCTCTACAACATTATGAAGTGGTTAAAAGGCCCTTGCTAGATGCTGAGCACATTCCAGCCAGTGTCATGCTTTTGCACCTCCCAGCTACCAGAACTATGAGCCAAATAATCTTCTTTTCTTTATAAATTATCCAGTCTCAGGGATTTTGTTAAAGTCACAGGAAGCAGACTTAAAATAATAAACATCTCCAATTTTCTAGGCATTGTGGTAAATTTTTGGAATAAAGTGACTACAAGTCATCATCTCAAAGCAGCCCAAAGTCAAGAGGGCAGATAAGTAAGCAATAAATTGTGAGAGGGTGACATGATTTTACAGAAAGATTTATTCAGGATGGTAAAGAGGCATAGAGGAAGGGCACCCAAACAAGTCAAGAGAATGTGTCTGGGAACCATTTAGGGAAAAAAGTTTATTTTAGCAAATTTTTAAGACTCTGAAAAATTGGTTAAGAGGCTACTGTGATTGCTTAGCCAAAGTATAATAAAGGTCTTGGAAAGATGCTGATTAAAATTAGAAAATAAATGAACCAGAAAAAATAATTCAATATACTCCCATGGTAGTTCACCCCAAATCAATCCAAGTTTGGAAATAATGGAATTATTGATTAACTCTCATCCCATGCCCAACCTGTTCTTAGAAAGAAGGAGTCTTTGTCTTCTAAAGATGAGGCCAAGAAGAAAAATAGCTGAAATTTTATCTTGAGAAGATTCTCACGTTCTTCTGTATCCATACTTACTGATTGTGGGTTTCAGACTGCACCATGGAAGTGGGTCCATTCCTAGGCAGAATCCCGAAATCACTGCTCTGTCCCAGAAGTTCCAGACTGTTAAAAGACCCAGCATCATCCTCATTGATTATTAAAACTGGGAAGCAACTGTCACCAGGTGGCACCAAATTGCAGGCTGGGGTTTCATGAATTTGGAATACACAAGTTGTTTGATTCCTTTACCAGTAAGCTAGACAGGAGAGCCCATCATTTCATTAAGTTTACTACAATATGAGCCAACATTTCACATGACTTTTTCTGTGTTTTCCAGTAAAAGAAGAAAACTACAGCCTGGTGGAAGGAGATAAATGCAAGATCATTTGATTCTGCTGGCTCACCATCAGAGGAAGTGATTCAGTCGTTGGGGCATGAAGAAGACTGGATTCATAAGAGTAGTGCAGAAAGAATCTTGACCTTCAACTGTTTAAGCTTCTGGAATAGATATTAATAAAGGAATGAGAATTAGAACAGGGGCAAGAAAGGCTGAGAGAGAAACCATTCTAACCATTTCTTTTTTAAGCAATTCATGAAAATTGGAGCAATGTTGGCATTGAGAGAAAAAATAACAGAAAATGCTGATGTTCTTATTATTGTTTCATTTTGTTCTATTGACCAGTTCCTGAAATAGAATGGCTAGTTTTGTAATGTATAAAATCATTTCCGCTTGCTCCTCTCTCAAAGAATGTCATTGAAACGACTCTTGCCTTCTGATAATGGTTTAAACTGTTGGCAGTCCCAGGAACCAAATCTTAACTCCTGATAGTTTGATGCTTATTTATAATTTCTCCCCCAAATCCATGCCCCTGTCTTCCTAATGCAGTACTGAGTTTGAGCTCTGTCTGGTGATATAGCGTTTTCATTGACTCAAGACCAGGCATTTTCTGTCCTCTTTCCTTGAGCTGCTCTTTGTCTTCCTTGCTTTGGAATTGCTCATGCCTATGAAACTTGCCTCCGAGGAGAACTTTGTCTCCAATTTTCATAATTGTTTTTGCTATAAAATTATCTTGAAAAGATTCCTAAATTGACATAACTCTGGCTCAAATTTATTCAACTAGGTTCCTAGATATGACTGATAAATTTTCCATGTATGTTTCAACACACTGTGATTGCTGATCTTTTGATGAGTTGAACCTTGTGTTCCATTTCAACTCATATCATTATGTGGCAGAATCTACCTCTAATGTGATGCTCTGACTGAACAGGGGCATAAGTAGGGATGTTCTTGAGAAATCATCCTGTTACTGCACAGTCTGTCTTACAGTTGCTAGTTTTTAACACATTTTTCTAGATATTTTTTGGTCTCTCATAGCAAAAAATTATTATTCCACCTATAGTCACTGTTCAAAAAAATCTTTTCTTTTTTCTCATCCTGAGTTAGAAAATTCTACCTAGTATCCATTTTTTCATAAACAAATATTTGCCTTAAGCATTTACTGTAGCTTTACTACTTATTTCTGGTTATATAATTTTAACTATGGGATAGTAGGGGTTCTAAGTTAAGATGTTCTCTACCTTTTATTCTGCAGTGAATCCTAATATAATATACTTTTCAGCAATGTGTGTGCAGAGGACATGTAATACCTTCACCCTACCAATGAGTATAGGAATCACTTTAGAATGTACCCAATAAATGCCTTAGTATTCAACAGTAACTTTTATGGTCTTCTCTAGGTTTTCTGTAGTAATTTGAGATGCCTGCATTAATGCTAGTGATTTTTTCTGTATATGAGGGAATTTCTCAATATTTTCTGGGTTGTGAATCTTGCCTGGGAAGTCATTACATTCTGCATTCTGTGATTGTGTGATTGTGATTGTGATTGTGATTGTGATTCTTTGAGCCTTAGCCATAATAGCTGATTTATTAATAGCTAAAGCAACATACTCTTTCCAGCTACTCTATCTTTCATTTCCCTTATTAATATCTCTCTTTTCTGATCTTCTGAAATTAATTTCAAAATACATCTTTCTAAGATTTAGTTTTCCTTTTGAAGAAATCTCTCTTTCCCTGAAATAATTACCTTTTATTCTCATTCTTTTGGCATAATTTATCTAATAAAAAATTAAACTTTATTTTTTAGGTAATATCAGTTTCTCTTTGATTCACTATTATTCTTAGGGCTGTAAGTTCTAAACATGGATCTTTGTAAAAACCTCCTTGGCCTTTGGATTTCCCATCATTTCATTGAGCTAAATCTTCAAACTAAAGTAGATAGGGTATTCTTATTGGTATCCTTCTATTGTTGCTTGTTATTGAGAAAAATACTGTCATTTACTTGTGAAGGAGGCTCAATTTTATGACTACAGAACTGAAGTCATTGTTAGAGCTTGTATATTTAATCTAATTAACAATGAACTCAAGACCAAGGGCAGAGGTCAGGACTTGGGCTGTCAGGAAAATCCCAGATATAAAAATGCCTGATCCCATAGGTCTAAAGTATTCTCCTAAACTCAAAAATAAGATGCATCAGAGTTTTTGTTTGTTTGTTTGTTTTGCTGTAGAAGGACAAGTTAGTAGGGAGAGACTAGATATTTTTATTTAAAAAATATTCTCTTATAAAGTAGAAAGGAGACAAGTAAACAAAGTTCTTTCCTAATGTTTAGTACCAAGTCCAGTGCAATTTCCCCTGAATAAATGGGGTATAGATTTGGGGGCTGGGAAAGTTCTTCTTAATATTAAGTGCCCTAAAACTATTATGGAAACAAGTGGGAAGGACCACTTGACCAGAGTTGAGACAGGTGGGATCACAGTGTATGACAGCTGGTTAACTGGGTTTTTATTTAGTTCTACAGTTGATAGTTTCCTCAGTAATGATAAGGAACAATAGTGATGAGGAGTAATGATAGAAGAATTCAAGTGTATGTAAAATATGACAACATTTATATTAAAATATATTTATATATATACCTTATTTCAAATTACAACATATTAGATTTATTATATAAAGTGTTGAGGAATAGTAAACATATGAAAAATGCTAAACATCAGTAATCATCAGAGAAATTCAAGTTAAAGCACAATATGATATCACTTCATACCAATCAGAATGAATATTATAAAAAAGACAAAAGATAAATGTTGGAGAAGATGGAGAAGAAGAAACACTGGTACACAACTGGTACACAATTGGGGCACATGTGTTTAGTATAGCCATTATGGAAAACTCTGTGATGGGTACTATGGGGGAAAAAAGCAAAAAAGAAAAAGAGAAACAAAGAAAGAGAAAAATAGAACTACTACATGATCCAGCAATCCCACTACTGTTTATATATCCAATGGAAATAAAATCACTGTGTTGAAGAGATATTTGCACTCCCATGTTTATTGAAGCATTGTTCAGAAGAGCTAACACATGGAATCAATTTGTGCACATTTTGTAAATATACCTAATGGAATGCCATTCGGCTTTAAACAAAAAAAAAAGTCCCGTTATTTGGGGCAACATGAATGAACAGAGGACAATATGATAAATGAAATTTGCCAGGCATAGAAATACAAAGATTGCATGATTTCATTTATATGTTGAATTTCAGAAGGTTCAACTCATAAAAGTAGAGAGTAGTATAGTGGTTACCAGGACATGGGAAAGGCGAGATTGGGAAGATATTGGTGAAAGAATATAAAATTTCAATTAGAAAGAATAAATTCAGAAGATATACTAAAACATGGTGATTATAGTTAATAATCAAGTATTGTATTATAGACAATTGTTAAGATGTTAGATTTTAAGAATTTTCATCAAAAGAAAAGGATGGAAGTAATGTATAAATCAAACACAAATTAGTTCTGTTTAGCTATTCCACAATGTATGTGGGACAAGATGTTTTATGTGGTCAATGTATACAAACTTTTATTTGTCAACAAAATAATCATATTTATTTTTAGCAAAGACAGACTTTCTTATTCCTCGAAAAGATGTACTACTGTATGGCAGTGTAACTCAAATAAAGTGTTGTCAACATAGCTACCAGAAGAATTTAAGAAATGTCTCTGTATTTAAAATCAATTTTGGAAATACATAGAATCTTATGCAAAACTTTGAGGAAAAGAGAGTATATATTAGGAATTATGACTTATATTCTATGTCCAAAGCTCCCAGATTTCTGAGACTCAGGGAAGAAATATCATACCTTTATTTATAAAAATAGATTAGTTTTTTCAAGACTTTCAAGACTCTTTTTAGTTGTAAAATATTAGAATTCTGACAAAGATGGAAAAAATCTGTAATGATGTAAATGAAATAATTTTGAATTATGCATAAGATTAAAAAATACGCAGAATATGTTTTGTTACATAATTATAATATATAATATTTATACTAATGTATTAATATGATGGATGTTTTATCTGTTTTTATATATAAATATTGATCCATACATAATCTATACAATTAACCTTTTAACGTTCATATCTTTTATCTGCAATCAAAGAAAATCTTAGAAAATAGACCAAACTAAAAGTAAGAACTTTTAGTGGTGCCATCATATATTCTGTTCATTGGAAAGCAGCCAAGGCATGGACTAGGGACACAGCCCATGGTTGAAGCCAAAGAACATCATAAGAAAGAGCCCTTAGCTTTTCCCATGTCCAGGTGTGTGCAGAAGCCCTGTCTATCCTCTGTACCTGTGTATCTCATTCTATAAAATATCCAGCCAGGGTAGTAAGTGTCTGGCATTGTTGAGTGACTGAGAAAATTTTCCTTGTAGGACCAATAATTGTTTAAATGGAGTCTTTATACTGTGAACTTAACTTTACATTATTCAAATAATATATATATATGAACACTTTAAATCTGTCAAAAAGAAAATTTCAACTAATTTTGTTTAAAGATCTAATTAATCTTTATTGATTAAAAAGTTAGAGAACCTCTCACAGATTTAGAAAAGATACTCAGATGAGCTGAGCAGTAGAGATTAGCTTCATAAGCAGAGAATGACTGAAGAAAACAGAAATAAGGAACAAAGAACAAATTGTTTAGCATTGGGATATTCCATGTTTGTCATGTACTACTTAATGAAGATAGGTCTGTGTGAACCTCATAGAGCATTCCAATACAATCATAAAAGGTACAACCTACTACACCCCTAGGCTAGATGGTTTATATTATTTTATATTTGGCCCATCATTGGCCAAAACATTGCTATGTGGTGCATGAACACAATTTTCTTATAAAGGTTAAAGTAGGCTTTCTTATTATCTCAAAAGTAACTGTCCTTTTGGGGGATTTGGCTATTGTATCTTTATCTCCTGACTTTTAATAAATCATATATAGAACTAATCTTCAATATGATGACAAAGAATTGTAACACAAGTGACTCCATTTTGTTTTGATTTGCTGGGGTCTAATGCAGAATCTCACTCCAAATCAATGAGTTCCTTTAAATTTTACTCAACAAATTATTCAGTTGGATTAAGTTTTAAACACAAAGTAACCAAGTACAAATATTTTCTCTAACCCATGAACAGAAACTTGGAGAACAATACTTGTTGGATATAGACAAACTAAATTTGTTTCTTTTTTAAGGCATTGAGGAGTAAAACTTCGACATCAATGGCATTTTAATAGTCAGAACTCTCAAGCAATAATCTGTATGTGTTGTGTTCATATATACTGATGACTCCAAAAATACAACTTATGTAAAAAGAAACAGCTTCTCTTTTTTACAGAAGCTTAAAGTTCAAGGAAAGGTACCTCAATGTGATCACTCAAGAATCCTAACCAAAATTAATAAATAGAAATTTGAACATCATTGCTCACGTCCATGTGTCAGGCACTGTGTGGTGAGGATAAAAGGGTGATCATGGTGGGGATAAAAAGGTGATCAAGGCAGATATGGATTTAATGTTGAAACAAGGAGAGATAGAGGAAATAAAACAATAAATAGCATCATTTCAGATGGCAATAAGTGCTACCAAAACTGCAACAAATTCATGAGACAAGAGTTTGTAGCATAGAAATTTCTTTGGAACAAAGGATGAGAGAAGAACTCTGAGAAGATATCATTTTAAGTCACATCAGAATCATTTGATTAAATAAATTATATGACAATGAGGGGTGAGAGAATAAGGCCATAAGAATCAAACTTGTTTGGTTAAAGCAAAAGAACACAGGTTAGTTTGGGTATGATGAAGGTTGGGGGATACATTTGCAGAAATAGTCAGGAATACATCCAACAAAGTCATAGTTAGCAGATGGGTTCTTACAAAATCATAGTAGATAGATTCTTTTCTAAGTGGAATTACATAAAGGATAGCATTGGTGCCCAATTCCCTGGAGATATGTATGCTCTTTGTGTGTGTGTATTTTTCACCTGTAGTGTTCTCTTCTAGGGATCTGTTTTGGAGGAACAATCCCCATGATGTTGAAGTTTGCTTTGTTGGCATTGAAAAGAAATATCTGAAAACAATTACCAGAAAACAATGAGATAATTAATAGGTGCAACTTCTTGTTGGGAAAACACTAAGACTTCATATTCTGTCTGGTGTCGGAGTAGCTCTGTGTGCTCAGGCTGAAGCTGCCCTCCATGGGAATATCACATCCTTGCATGGATTTATCCATTTCTCTGTCACATTTCTCTGTCATATTTTGCCAGTTCCTTCGTGGAAACAGCTCCCTCTCAGTTTCCTTGGGAATGGCTCTTTTTCAAAACCCTTGCATAACAAACCTCTTCTAACATTGTGTCTATACAACTCAACTTCTGACAGTTGGAAGACATTGGAGGAAGTTAACCAAAAAGACAAAAATTGACTAATGTTTAAAAAATATTGCCATGTAAATAATGTGTAGCGGGGACTGGGAGAGAGCCAGGAAGTAAGGGCAAAGTCAAGCAGGCATTTATATAATCCAAACTAGATAGCAAGATGTAATCGCCTAAATTAAGTTCTATAAGATGACATAGGTGCATTGGAGAGGTTGCCATAAATGAAGCAACATGATGTAAAAAGAAAATGATATGTTTAATTTCTTTGTTTCATTCTAGAATTTAGAAAATAAATTATGCTTCACTATTAATTTGTGGATGGACAGATGTATACATGTTTATGCTTTAAAAACAAATTTATATATTTGAGGATGTGCTCCAAGATTTTGTCCTGAGGAAGTAGGTCATCAAAAATGACCAGAGAACACTGGTTTTGAACCCCAACCATCCTTATATTCTCTATTAAAATGCCTCTATTCTTGAAAATCTTATGGATGCTTTTATGTGTATCTGTCTCTAGTAAATACTTTTCCTCTTGAATCCTTCATTTTGATGAAGGAGGTTAAATTATTTGGGAGCTCCTATAGGATGGTTATTTTGAAAAATGGAGCCATTCAATTTTTTCTGAAGAAGTGCATAATTAGTTGTGGGGGCAAGCCTGATAATTCTCTATTATTTTCTGAGGATAAGAAAAATAAAAGTGTTCCAGATACTTTAAGTCTAATTTTCCACCTACCATAAATTTACTTCAGAATGCTTTCCTCAAACAAGGTCAAGGCATTAGTGTTCATTAAGGACTATATACATGCACAGCTTGAGAATTCATCAGAAAACCAATCAGTTGTTTGAACTCAGAGAAAGTCTGTAAAAAATTGTTGAGCTAACTTTTTTCCTCACTCAGCAATTCACTGACACCTTTTCCATTAGATATTGCTGTTTTAAAATGTAGATTTTATTATTATTTAGGTACAGTCAGGCTAGCAGATCAGAAGGCAATTGCTTTTAAAAAGATAACTTGTTACTTGAGAGATTCTAAGAGGAGGGGTACAAGGCCATGCATGCCACTTAAAAAAGAGAGTGTCCTCTGGGTTTAAGAAGCATGTGAGAATTCAACAAATGAGGTGCTTCATTCTGGGCATGAGCTTTAAATTGGTTGATTGGCACATGAATGGGATCTTACAGGTCATTTTATACTCATTCCAGAAACTGGCTTACTCTGGGATGAAAGTTTCTCCCAGGTCAGAAAGGTCCCAAGATATCAAAAGTCAGAAAATTCAGGAAATGAAATTATGGTTAATACAATCACAAAAAATGAAAGAAAAAAATATTTTTATCATGGGATAAAAGAAGAAAAAAAAGAAGTGAGAAAGGGAAAAAAGAGAAAGAAGAAAGGAGAAGAAGAAAAGGAAAGAGGAAAGAAACAAAATGGGGAAGAATGGAGAAAATAAAAATTGTACTTTTGCTAATTTTTAAGAGGGAACGATTTTAATGTGATAGTCTAATAATAATTTTGTAGGCTTTATTTTTATACTTGTTTCTTTCTAACGTGAATTGACTCATTTAGCAGTGTGGGAAAGTGTGGCTAAGTAGATTTGAGAAAACTGAATGACTACATATTTCATAAGAATAACTCTATACTGAAAAACATATTGAATGCATTTTAACTTAAGATTTACATAATTTCTTTTTGTAAGTTTTGTGCTTGAATGATTTCTTCCTTAAATGAATAGTGGAGATTTCTAGTCATCAAGAACTGCAAACGTGACAGGTGCTCAGGAAAGAATGTGGAACTCTTTATTTTTTCAGGTTAAATACTGAAAAATTAGAAAAAAAAAGACATTTTTGTTGCAGATTTTATTTTTCCCCTTTATTTTCCTTTTTTTTCTTGAGATAATACTGTGAACATTGGCTTGAGTAAAGTACCACTTAATTATTTTAACTATTCAAGTTTTTTTCAGGTGTTGGGCCTTGCTTTTGCATTCACCTTGAATTTGACTCCTATTGAAACCTTTCTCACTACATATAAAACTGTCAACACACTCACTTTTCCTCCTTTATTCTTAATCTAGATACTCTAAACCCGTCCCAGATGCTTGAGTGAATATAGAATCCACCATATGTCTGATGATATACTTGGACATATGAGATCTGTAGCAAACAGACCAAGAGGCCAAATAATAATCTCTGCAGCACTCAGCACTGAATACCCAGGACTTTGCTAATGATTATGAGCATCTATAACTTGGTTCTTCAGGACCATTCTCCCTCAAAACCAATCACATAGGATACCCTGCTTTTTAGGTGCCCCACATGCAGATTCCTTATGCCAACAAATCCTAGTTAAAGTGTACTTAAGCTGGTTTATTTATTATTTACTTATCTACTTATTTATTTATTAGAAAGCATTTTCACTCCCTTACCTACTTTGACTCTACTAAAGGCAAGTGATGGTTCCTGTGATTGAAAGCTCTAAATAAATAACCTCTACTAGTTCACTTAGATGGTCTTCCAAGATGTCTTTATGTCTTTTTTCTTTATTTCAATAGTATGTGTATGTGTGTGTGTTTGTTTGTGTGTGTGTGTGTGTGTGTGTGTGTGTGTGTGTATCTCAGAGATTGAACTCAGGGTGCTTAACCACTGAGCCACATCTGCAGCCCCTTTTTAAATATTTTATTTAGAGACAGGATCTTGCTAAGTTTTTTAGAGCCTCCTTAAATTGCTGAGGCTGATCTTGAACTCATTCTCCTTCCTCAGCCTCCTGAGCTGCTGAGATTTCAGGCATCCCCCACTGCGCCCTGCTTTCTTCATAATTTTTGCTGAAGAAAAGGTAAATGATATTGTCTTTCTACTGTACTGAATATTATTTAAAAATGGAATGGTAATATATAACTCAGGGATGAGTATGAGTAAAACCATGACTTAAGGTAGGTGGATTTCCTCTCAAGGCTCCTAGATGGTACAATTATTTCCTCTTATCTGGTTTCTGACATACTTTAAATTTTTCTCGAATCCTTCCCTCCCCCTTCTGCTTCCTCTCTCTCTTTCTTTCTTTCTCCCTCTCCTTCCTCCACCCCCTTTCTCCAACCACCTCTTTCTTTTTTCTTTCTCACTGAGGTTTGAACCTGTGGCCCTTAACCTCTGAGCCACACCCTGAGATTTTCTTTTCATTTTTATTTTTTCAGTGTGAGACAGGTTCTGGCTAAATTGTTGAGACTGGCTTCAAAATTGCAATCTTCCTACCTCAGCTTCTCAATTTACTGGGATTACAGGCTTGCACCATGGATTCTCACATTTAACTTTTTATTCAATAAAACCCAAACCTTCTTTCAATATCAAACTACATTTTCAGAAACTTTGTGGGGTTAGTGGAGACAACATGAATTCTGTATCAAACTGCCAAATTCAAATTAGTTTCTCCTTTATAAAGCTATTTGACCTTAGATAATTCACTTAATTGTTTTGATTTTCAGTGTTCTGATTTTTTAGTGAGATCATTATTGCTTTCATAATGTAGATCAACCCCCCAAAAAAATCATATAAATATTTTACAAACATTTTGTATACCTTTTCCCTTTAAAAATTTTAAATAATATTTAACTGGGTTCAATTGTCCATTTATATAATCCCAGCTATTCTGAAGATTAAAGTTATGGAAGAACCATAACCATGAATTTGGACTGGTCAGCAACCTAACAAAACTGTATAAAAAATGTTGTAAAACATAAAATTTACAGATTTGAGTAAATAGTTCAGTAATAACAAATATATTTATGTTGTTGTATGAATAATCTCCAGATTGCTTTTCATTTTGCAGGGCCAAAACTCTATGCTTATTAAATAATTCCTCATATCCTCTCTAGGGATATTCCTAAAATAATATATGACAAAAATTGTACATTCATTTCAAAGAGTGATGTTTTGGCTGCAGATTCAGGTTTTTTTCTGTAGGAAGAGGGCATGGAGCAGCATAATCCTGGTCCCTGTAGTGGCCCAGGTCTGCCTACATTTACCATGCATTTATTTTGATTCTTCATATCAAATTTTTGCTTATTCCTGTTCAGCCAAGTGATATTTCCAAAACCAAAGTAAAAATATGTGTCTCTCAGTAAAAATTTTTGGTGGCATTGAGGGTATTCTGAGAAAAGACCAAAATCTAGAATTTGCCCTTTTAGAATTATTTTTATTTCTTCAGCTTTATTTTTATAATAGTTTCCATCATAGATTGATTCAGCCTCACTGATCATTGGATTCCCAGAAGGGGTCTTGCTTCCTTCATCGCTCTTTCTTGTGTGTGTGTGTGTGTGTGTGTGTGTGTGTGTGTGTGTGTGTGTGTATTCTGTGAAACTTGTTGGCAGTTTCTTTCACTTAAGACCATTTCCATGAATCCCGAGAGAAGGCTTAGAGCACTTCTTATGTCAAAATAATTTTGTAATAACAAATTTCCACTATACTTTATCACATTACTAGGTAGAACCAGAAAATATAATGAAATTTCCATACAATGTATTAATGGAGGAAAGAGAGATAATATAATCAGTTACAATGTTAAAACTACTGAATGGCAAGAAGAAGGAGAATAACATGTAAGCATAATAGGAAATGATTTTGTTTCCTCAAGGATCAAGAACTCAAACTGTATTAAAAATTGAGTTGGTTCCAAGTCAGTAGTACTGTTGTAAATACATGTGATACAAGTGGTTAGCTGGGGGAAACTTCTGTGTACAATAAAACAATAACTAATGGTTTTCATTCTCTATTTTAATTAGAAACTTGACTTGTCCATGTTATCAAGTTATCTGAAGCCAAACTTTTAATATTGGTAAATGTCATTTATTTTTAATGTCTTTTCTTTATGAGTGTAAATGAGATTCTATCAAACCAAATCAAGCAATATCAAAGTATTTGTATCCAGGATGACTACAGAGCAAAGTTGAGGTTCACTATTATATCCACCCATGACTTGGAAGACCTAAATTGATTTGCATAGTAAGAGGAGAGAGAGTTTAAGGAGATATCAATACTATGAAAAAAATAAATTATTTCTTTTATTCTGAAAAAGCAGCTGTGCTGAGGTTCAGCAACAATCTTAAAATAGATTGGAATGTGTGAAAGTCTGGTCATTGTTGTCAACTATTTTCACGTTCTTTACTCTGATTTTCTCATAGAAAAGGTATCCACCCAGAAGATATTATGTACTACTTGTCAGAACAATTTAAATATATGGAGATACAGAGGCAGACAGAGAGAAGAGAATCAGGACCCTTTTCTTCAGGCAACTATCTGTAACTATTTGATTTATAGTAGCAGACTTGGTTGCCAGTTACCATGGCGGTTAAACCACATCTAAAAAATATGACAGATTCCTTGAAAGTAAATTAGCCTCATTTCTAATTAAGCATGGATAGACTTCTTAAGTACTTTGAGGCTATAATTTATCTGTTAATCCACAGTAATTAATTCTTGACTTTCAGAATACTTAAGAAAAAACTGGAGGCTATTTTTCTTCTGTAAGTTATATTTAAAATTCAAGAGTAAAAAATATTAAGACTAAATTGGATAAAGAATGACAATATTTGCAATAATTATGATTAATTTTGACAGTTGATTCCAGTGATTTGTGAGTGTGTGTATGTGTTGTGTGTACTCACTTTTAAAGAATTCATTGTAGTGTAAATTTCCATAATGTCTTTCAAAAGGTTAGAAATTTTTAATACTCTAACCTAAAAAATCAACCATCAAAGATTTTGCTTTGGAGACAATAAGTTGTTATAGTTCAATTACATGGCATTAAGTGGGGGTAGATAATCTTTCTCAGAAGTTCTTGCACATCTCTCTAGTCTTTACCACCCAATCATCCTGTGGATTTGTAACCAAGAACACTCAAATAATGGCAATTTTAAGTCCATTTTTTATGCTTCCCGAATGAAAATTTCCTTTTATAATCTTGTTTCTGTTTGAATTTCAATACTCTTACTGCCATTTCATCATATTCCTGAAATAAATGTGATTTGAAAATAGAGTCAGATGAGCGACTTAGGCACATAATCTTAGAGCTTTGTGGCATTATTTTCAAAGTATTTTAGGGAATCTGGATACTTGTTGATTGCTTCCTCAGTATCCATTCCCCTTTTTTTTCCACCAAAAGAACCCGAGTTTCTTCAAGAGAATTTACCCACCCACAGTTTAAAGCAGGCATGTGTTTGGGATGATAGATGCCTCCCCCAAGTAAGTCTAGAAGTGCATTAAATAAAATATATATATATATATATATATATATATATATATATATATATCAGAAAATCAATGAGAAAAATTGTAAAATACAATAGCAGTTATATAACTCCTTTTAATAACAAGGAGGTGGCATAAAATCAAAACAAAATTAAAGAATGTATGTTTGTGATATTGTGCAAAAAATAAAATTCTCTCTAATCTCTTCCCTAATTTGTAAAATTGTCATTGTAGTCTATGAGAGACTTTTTCTCTACCTTTTCAGTTTCTCTGGCTAGGCCTGAGGTTTAACCAGATACAAAGAAAATCAGCAGGAGAAATGTATCATGAACAAAGAACATCTTTTTCTTTTTTTTTTATTTTTTGACATGTCATCTTCAGTTTCTTTCATCAATGTTGTATAGATTTTATTGCAGAGATATTAAACTTCTTCACTTAAATTTATTTCCAGACGATAATTTATGTACGCATTACATATGAGATTACTTTCCTTTTTTTCTTTTTTTGTTTTTCTTTTTTTTATTTTGTTTTTATTTTTTTATTGGTTGTTCAAAACATTACAAAGCTCTTGACATATCATATTTCATACATTAGATTCAAGTGGGTTATGAACTCCCATTTTTACCCCAAATACAGATTGCAGAATCACATCAGTTATACATCCACATTTTTACATAATGCCATATTAGTAACTGTTGTATTCTGCTACCTTTCCTATCCTCAACTATCCCCCCTCCCCTCCCCTCCCATCTTCTCTCTCTACCCCATCTACTGTAATTCACTTCCCTCTTTGTTTTTTTCCCATTCCCCTCACAACCTCTTATATGTAATTTTTTATAACAATGAGTGTCTCCTTCCATTTCCATGCAATTTCCCTTTGCTCTCCCTTTCCCTCCCACCTCAAGTCTCTGTTTAATGTTAATCTTTTCTTCGTGCTCTTCCTCCCTGCTCTGTTCTTAGTTGCTCTCATTATATCAAAGAAGACATTTGGCATTTGTTTTTTAGGGATTGGCTGGCTTCACTAAGCATAATCTGCTCTAGTGCCATCCATTTCCCTGCAAATTCCATGATTTTGTCATTATTTAGTGCTGTGTAATACTCCATAGTGTATAAATGCCACATTTTTTTTATCCATTTATCTATTGAAGGGCATCTGGGTTGGTTCCACAGTCTAGCAATTGTGAATTATGCTGCTATGAATATCAATGTGGCAGTATCCCTGTAGTATGCTCTTTTAAGGTTTTTAGGGAATAGTCCGAGAAGGGCAATAGCTGGGTCAAATGGTGGTTCCATTCCCAGCTTTCCCAGGAATCTCCATACTGTTTTCCAGATTGGCCACACCAATTTGCAGTCCCACCAGCAATGTACAAGAGTACCCTTTTCCCCACATCCTCGCCAGCACTTGTTGTTTGACTTTATAATGGCTGCCAATCTTACTGGAGTGAGATGGTATCTTAGGGTGGTTTTGATTTGCATTTCTCTGACTGCTAGAGATGGTGAGCATTTTTTCATGTACTTGTTGATTGATTGTATGTCCTCCTCTGAGAAGTGTCTGTTCAGGTCCTTGGCCCATTTGTTGATTGGGTTATTTGTTATCTTATTGTTTAATTTTTTGAGTTCTTTGTATACTCTGGATATTAGGGCTCTATAGGAAGTGTGAGGAGTAAAAATTTGTTCCCATGATGTAGGCTCCATATTTACCTCTCTTATTGTTTCTCTTGCTGAGAAAAAACTTTTTAGTTTAAGTAATCCTATTTGTTGATTCTTGTTATTAACTTTTGTGCTATGGGTGTCCTATTAAGGAATTTGGAGCCCGACCCCACACTATGTAGATCGGAGCCAACTTTTTCTTCTATCAGAGGCAGAGTCTCTGATTTGATATCAAGCTCCTTGATTCATTTTGAGTTAACTTTTGTTCATGGCGAGAGGAGCGGATTCAGTTTCATTTTGTTGCATATGGATTTCCAGTTTTCCCAACACCATTTGTTGAAGATGCTATCCTTCTTCCATTGCATGCTTTTAGCCCCTTTATCAAATATAAGATAGTTGTAACTTTGTGGATTGGTCTCTGTGTCCTCTATTCTGTACCATTGGTCCACCCACCTGTTTTGCAACCAGTACCATGCTGTTTTTGTTACTATTGCTCTTTAATATAGTTTGAAATCTGGTATCTCTATACCACCTGATTCACACTTCCTGCTTAGAGTTGCTTTTGCTATTCTGGGTCTTTTATTTTTCCATATAAATTTAATGATTGCTTTATCTATTTCTACAAGAAATGCCATTGGGATTTTCATTGGCATTGCATTAAACCTATAGAGAACTTTTGGTAATATCACCATTTTTATGATGTCAGTTGTGCCTATCCATGAACAGGGTATATTGTTCCCATCTTATAAGATCTTCTTCTATTTCTCTCTTTAGGTTTCTGTAGTTTTCATTGTATAAATGTTTCACCTCTTTTTTTAGGTTTATGTTCAAAACATTAGAAAAACTAGGGATAACAGGAACTTACCTCAATATTGCAAAAGCTATCTATGCTAAGCCTCAGGCTATCATCATTCTGAATGGAGAAAAATTGAAGGCATTCCCTCTAAAATCTAGAACAAGACAGGGATGCCCTCTATCACCACTTCTATTCAATATAGTTCTGGAAACACTGGCCAAAGCAATTAGATAGATGAAAGAAATTAAAGGCATAAAAATAGGAAAAGAAGAGCTTAAATTATCACTATTTGCAGATGACATGACATGATTCTATACCTAGAAGGCCCAAATGGGTCTATAAAAAAAACTACTAGAACTAATAAATGAATTCAGCAAAGTGGCAGGATATAAAATCAACACGCAGAAATCAAAGGCATTTTTGTATATCAGCGACAAAACTTCTGAAACGGAAATGAGGAAAAACACCCCATTCACAATATCCTCAAAAATAGATTACTTTTCTTGAGCTCTGCTCTTGTTCTCTCTCTCTCTTTTGAAGTCTGAATAATTTTTTAGATAATTCACTTTAAGTATATAGATACTTATGAAGGTTTGTATGTTGATTTTGTTTGCTCTAACTTTGTTGAATTGTTTTTTTAGCTCCTGATAGAATTTAGGCGGAGTATTTGGGGTTTTCTGTGTGTAGGAGCATGTAATTTGCAAGCAATGGCAGTTTGGTTTGCTGTTAATTTGAATGCCCTTGTATATTTTCCATTTCTCTTACTTAGTTGTTCTTGATAGAATTTCTAGTTCTATGTTTAATAAAAGCACTGAAATTCATCTGAAGAACTTCTTTCTGGATTTCTTGCAAATAACATCTATTGTGATAAATTCTTTTAATTTTCCTTTGTCTTTATATTCCTTTCATTTTAAGGGATAGCTTTGCTGTGTAAAATATTACCAATTGTTTATTTTCCTCAGCGTTGTGAAGATCTCACTTTACTATTCTCTGGCCTATAAGCTTTTCTGTTGAGAAGCCTGCTGTCAAGAATTAGGAGACTCTTATGTATTATTTACTTATTTTTCTCTTGTTGCTTTGAGAATACTCTCTTTATTGTCAGCATTTTAAATTTGATTGTAATATGGCATATAGTATATATTGTTTAGTAGAATCTGACTAAAGACTGGACATTTATATCTTTTCCGAGGTTTGGTACATTATATGTTATTATCTCTTTTAATAAATTTTCTATCCCTTTGGCATTCTTAAGTCTCTATTGGGCCCCAATAACATGAATGTTTGCTCTCTTAATACAAAGTAATCTGTCTTCATTTTTGTTTATTCTTTTTTTTTCATCTTCCTTCTACCTGTGCATTTTTAATTAGCCTTTATTTGCAGTTACTGATACATTCTTCCCTTTGATCTTTTTCTTTGATGCCTTCCATCACATTTTGAACTTTCATTTAGTGTACTTTTCAACTCAAGCATTTCTGTCAGATCTTTAAAATGTACTTCAATCTCTTTGTTAAGTTGCTCTGATAAAGTGACCAATTGCTTCTTCATGTTTTCTTTGAATTAGCTGGGTTTCCTTAGAACAGCTATTTTAAGTTGGTCAGAGAGTTTCACATATTGGTGTCTAGATGGTAAATTCCTTGTGCCTTATTTTGTCTCTTAGGTTAAGTGAAGGTTCACTGAAAGTTCTTTATGATTTGGGCATGCAAAATCTGTACTTTGAAAGATTCTATATTTATTTCAGTCTTCATAATCTATCTTTGTTACTCTGTTTCCAGAAATTTGAAGCAGGTTATATTCTCTGAACCTGTGGCATTGCCACCATTTCAGCACTAGGTGGTCCCCTTACTCCCAAGTTTGCTGTGGGTTCAAAAGTTTTGTTTCGCCACTGTCTTACTAGAGAGCACTCTAGGCCAAGTTTTTCCCAGTTCTGCAGTTGATTGTTATTCAGAATGGGATAAGGGTGTGCGTAAAAAGCATAAGCCATTCTCATAAGACACAATCTAGTGTTGTGGTGAGACAAGTCCTTACCCACAGTTACAGTTAATGTGGTTTTGGAGGCTCTGTCTGTAGGCACTAGCCTGGGGCAGGAGGCAGGGAGTGGTGCAGATGGTGATGGTGGTGGTGGTGGTGAATTTCAGTTTGGCAGGCCTAATACTGGGTTTCAAGTCTAAGGCCTGGACTTAACTCCTTATCCTTATGGAAATAGCTCTTATTGCTAGGTTTCTTAGAGATGGGGAAGAGCTGACATGAGAGCAACTCTTTCCTTCTTGGCTTATTTATTACAACTTTTCTTATTCCTACTAAAGCCAGATTCTGTAATCTCTCATTTTGTTTCCTTATCTGTGGTAAAGGTGATTTAGCTATGCCTCTTTAAGTGTAAATTCTGATACCACTATATAATTAAATATATAGATAAATAAAAAGTTTGAACAATTTGTAGTTAGTTAGTACAAAGGAAAATTTATATATTTCTGAGGAATTTGAGAACAATAGGTCTGGAAGAGGTACTGACATACAGGGTTACAGGCCGCAAAAATCATGGTCCCTCTTTTTTTATTTTTCTTTTCTACCTGTTTCTTATTTCTTCTATCCTACCTCACAATCAATAAGATGGCAAACATATTTATGTCCAAATACCATGGGGTTTTCATTAGTATCTGATAAATAAATATTTGAGAGGGGAAATAAATATGTTATACAAAGAATGTTTATCTACTGATAACACTGAGCATACTTTCATATACTTATTAGCTTTCTTCTCAGTTGTTGTTCAAACATTTTAGGCACTTTCAATCTGATATTTCTCTTTTATTAATTTGTAAGAGTTTTTATGATTTTTAGATATAGATATTTTAAAACAAATACATTTTGTTTAAACATTTTTCATTTAAAGGAACAAAAATGAAAAGACACAAAAAAGAGGAGGAGAGAAAGTCAAAACTAAAAAACAAACAAAACAAACAAACAAACAAAAACATGCTATGTGAAAAGATGAGGAACTAGACATTTTACCAATAAATAATTGCAAGCTGTTATAAAATATGAAGAATAAGAATGGGAAAGCCAATTTGAAAGAAAGTTAATAGTAAAGATTATAACATGTTTAGTAGGAGTCCCTTTGAATAAAGGTTCAATAAGTTCCTAGAAAACATGATTAAATTGCAATAGAAAACTAAAAATAAATTCAAGAAATATACAAAAATTAGATGATTAGTTCATAATGTTAGACATTCAAATTTCAGGAGTTCTAAAAAGTTAGATATTTAAAAGTTGGAGATAGGATTGCAAATTGCTAAAGATTAGGTCACATGAGAAGACTCTAAATAATCCAAGAAAATGAAAAAACAGTTTTAGACGAAAAATCGTGAGATATATACTGTCAATTTTCCAATACTATTACTAGGAAGTGAAAATACATAGAGAGATAATTTTAGCTATCTGAGAAAATATTACTTTATCAAGATATCAATGAAATAATAACTATTGTAAGCATGTATGACTTAAAATATTATTTATTTGCCTTGTATATTTTTGTTAAGAAACACTCAAAAATTGCTCTAGAAAGACAAGAGAGTAGTTATAAAAGGAAAGGATGTAAGACCCAAGAATCATGATACTTACAACAGAAACTTAGGTATATTAGTCAGCTTTCTATTACTACAACAAAATACCTGAGGCAGCTAACTTTATTTTTTTATCTTTGATTTTGGAGACTGAACCCAGATAGTTTGTTATTGAGCTAAATCCCAGTCCTTTTCATTTTTTAAAAAAATTTCGAGACAGAGTCTTGCTATGTTGTTGAAGATCCTGCTAAGTTGCTGAGACTGGCCTCAAATTTGTGATATCCTACTGAGGTAGCTAACTTTATACAGATAACATCTTTATTTAGCTTACAGTTTGAGTAGTTCAAGGATACGGTTCCTGCATTTTTCAGGTGAATGTTCTCCCAGTTAGTCACATTATGGCAGGAGATTGTGTGTGTGTGTAGAAAGGCTTATATCACCAGACGGGGGAGAAAATCCAGGGCTCCATATTTCTCACCAAAGATGCAAAGCCACACCAGTAAAGTTCTCATTACTTTGTAATAGCAACATCCAGGAAGCTAAACGTTTAGTCACAATAGACTCTTGGGGAACACAAACCATATTTTATCTGTTGCAAAAGAAAATATGTAGTATGATGTTAAACCATGGCAATTATCCCTTGCACCATAATAACAACCACTTCTTATAACATTGCATGTACCACACAAGCCCTCAACAGCTGAGCTACCCAGCCCTAATGGATTGTTACTTTGAAAATAATATACTCACTTAACAGACCTGGGGAAAGCATAATTGGTATAATCACAGAAAACAAATAAATAATGTGAGTGAGTGCACAAAAAAGTAAATGTATAATTTGTTTAGTTTGAATAATATTTGCATAATCAAAAATATAAATATTTACTGACCACTTAACATAAAAAAATTTGTTATGAAGCTTTGAGTTTGTATAAATACAAACACACACACACACACATTTGGGGTAGGAGAGGTGTCTAAGAGACTGCTATGTATCATTATTTATCATTAAAAATTAGGCAAATGAAGATCTAACACTGAAAAACCAAAAAATCAGAAGATCATTTAGATTATTTAGTTAAGTATCAGATGATAGAAACAGCTGAAATAATTCAGAATGTTTGTTTACCTGAGTAGAGTTTGGGCATGACAGATTTGGGGATATTATTTTTCTGGGATAGATCTAGAGAATATAGTCTCTTAATGTCACTCTGACTTGAAAATATGTACTGTATTATTTTAATCAATTTAAGAATTAGTTTATACTAATTGACTTCTCAAATATTATAACCTTATAATTTCATTAAAAATTTGGAAGCATATATATTTTGTGAGAAAATCAACCACGAAAATATCAATAGGAAAAATACTTACTAGAGCCTGGCTATAGTAGACTGTTAATTTGGAGTCATTTTCACATTTTTGTGCCAGAATATAATTAGTATTTATACAAAGACTGATAAGTTCCAGTGATCAGTATGGAGAAAATCCAAGTGATTGATGGAAATATTAATATTTGAGATGTTATTCTGGTTAATATACTTTTGCAATACTTAAAGGAATTGGAAAAAGTAAAAAATGTGATTAATTGACATAATTTCGCTTATAAATCTGCAAGTCTATAAAACTCACATGAATGTAGATATTCATTTCTGTTTGCAAGCCAAGATATAGTCCCACTAATTACTAGAAATAAGAGAGATTGTGAGGACATAATATAATGATTTATCATCTTTACTTATAATTTGGTAGTAACATGAGCCAAATGCAGAAACACTCATTCATAGGAATTAGTCAAATGAGATTTTATAACTTTTGATACTGAGGAGTTAAATGAGTAAATTTCAAGAGACTTCTCAGGTAATATCTTATGTTTGAAATCCATCCCTGAACTATCCTGTGATAAACAAAACATGTTTGTAATTTTAATGGAAGAATACTAGTTTTAGTTCAATAAATCTGTTTAATAAATTAGATCTTTAAAAGGTGTTTCTCTACTTGGCAGCAAATAGTCTTTTAATCAATGCAAGCATTAATGTAACTTCCTTTCTCCTTATTAGTCACTGTATTGAGCAGATCCTGGATGGCAGATTCTGTGCTGGTATTTTAAATATACCTGTAAATATTATAACAACACAGGAAGTTTGAGAAATATTCTGAGAATAAGGAAATTTATTTTTAAAGATGTTAATTAAATTGCCCAATATCACAATGCTAGCAAATTGGAAAAAAAATATTTCTTTCTGAGAACAAATTTAATACTTTTTCATTACATCATCTCCTCTCATTTTAAACATGTATTCTTTCAATCAACAAGTGTTCATAGAGTGACTAGTATCTGTGATACTCTATTCCTGACATTGAGATAGAGATATACACAATGTATTTTCTTTTCTTATGATTCTTGTAGCTTAATGAAGAGAAGTATTCACATAAAAATTTATTTTGGGAAGCATGAAAAAACTGATTTTGGTATTATTATTATTGTTTTTTGAGAATTTTGTATGTTGGGAAAATAAATTAAGAACAGAATGCCATTACAGAATTTCATGAAGAAAAAAGAATCCAAAATAACTCTGATAAATTACCTTCAATTATGACATTTTAAAAATATAATAAGGGGCTGGGGATGTGGCTCAAGTGGTAGCACACTCACCTGGCATGTGTGTGGCCCAGGTTCGATCCTCAGCACCACATACAAACAAAGATGTTGTGTCCACTGAAAACTAAAAAAAAAAATAAATATTAAAATTCTCTCTCTCTCTCTCTCTCTCTCTCTCTCTCTCTCTCTCTCTCTTTAAAAAAAGATAATAAGAAGAAAAATTTTGTAAAGATAGAGAAAGCCAATGTAATGAAAACTTATTTTGTTCCCATTTTTTAAACAATTTTTAAATTGTTTTCACAAATTATTTGGGAACACAAAGGCTATATAGAAAAAAAATTGAAGGAATTTCTCATTTAAGTGACTGAAATAAAATGTTAAGCATTTTCCGTGTATAAATATCAAAACATTTTTAGATTTACTCAAGCCATAAATTCTAAGTAATGGAATAATATATAAAAGACATGTTGCTAAAATACTACTTACACTGCTTCTGACTTACACTCTTCTGTGTACACCAAGCCAAAAGTTTCCATATTATTCAATCAGTATATTTCTTTTTTAATAATCATACATTTAACCACAAGATACTACTATAATTATTTTCTTTTGTGATGCTGAATGATGAAAAATTTAATTATTCATATGCATTATTTTTGAGAGACTTCTGGATCTTACAAAGTTAATAACTGAGTGAATCTTATTGTTGAATTATATGTGGAATAGGAAGATCAGTAAAGAAAATGTCATAATTATAACTGACAATAAAATCAATATGGCAAAGGTTCTGAGTGACATGGAATAAAAAGATGGTGGATAATTTTGTTCACATCCTTTGGGATGTGTTGAAAAAGTAATTATAATACAGAAAATGTAACAGAATGCCTGCCCTTACTCAGGAAAACAGTGATCTAATAATATCACTCCACTTTATCTAAAAACAATCTACATGACATAGAAAGATGATGGAACCACATTGTCAGATATCAGATGTTCAAACAAGATGGAACTGAAGCTGTTACACTTTTTAAAAAGATTGAACTAAGGAAAGCTTTGTCACTATACTCTGCTAATAACAATACTAACATACAAGACAGCTTTCTTGTAAAGAACATAATTTATTTGTTGGAATCTGCTTGAAAAATAACCAAACAGGTGTGACTTGATAGTAGCATCCTTTCTTACATTATGCTTTCTATAAAGAGCCTCTCAACATTTTACTTTCCAGAACATGCAGAAATTACTGTGCATGGAATTAAAGCTGAGATTTAATTTAATGGTTGCAGGTGGTAATTTGGAGATTTGTTATATTGAAACCTGATTTAGTCCATTTTTTTTTTTTACTATAGCAGAATACCACAGACTCGGTAATTTTTTTTACAAAAATAGATTTATTTGGCTCACAATTCTGGAGACGAATAAGTCCAAGAACATGGCACTGATGGCGGCTGACAAAGACTTTCATAGTAGATCAAAACATGTAGAAAGAGCAAATTATGTTTGTGTGTATGTATGTGTGTGTGTGTGTGTGTGTCAAGGAGGGAGACGGAGAAGGAGAGAGGTGGAGAGGGAGAGGGAGAGAGAGAGAAGGAGAGGGAGAGGGAGAAAGGTGGAGAGACAGAGGAAGAGGGAGAGGGAGAGAGGTGGAGAGAGGTGGAGAGGGAGAGGGAGAGAGGTGGAGAGGAAGAGGGAGAGAGGTGGAGAGGGAGATGGAGAGGGAGATGGGGAGGGAGATAGACAGAAAGATAGACAGAATAAAGACATTATCAGTGCCTGAGCTGGGTTTGCTATTATAAAGCCTACTGTCTTGAAAATGACTCAGTTCTACAATAACTAAATTAATCCAGTCACAAGAATGAATTAAGTGTCCTCAATAGTGGGAATTGTGTTTTCTTGATGGGTACTTTGAGAGACATGTTTAATCCATAGCTAAACCAGTTCAAATTTCCATTACTGTTATCTATGATCATGATTAAGGGAAATTTTATTTCAGATGAATGTAAAATAACAATTGAGCAAGAATATTCCTGATAAAACAATATATTTCAAGAGACCTTAAGTCTCTTGAAAACATGCATACTCTTTAAGTAGTTGAACAACTTCAGTTTTAAAGATTGATTTGATCACTTTATAGGAATTAAAGAGTTGATAAACCTTTTCCTAGACAATGAAAAACTTCCAAACTTAGTGGCTAGTTTCACCATAAATAGGAGCCAATTTTGTCAAAGTTACTATAAATTATCTTAAACACCCATTGTTTATACTTGAAAGTGAGAAGAGAACTACATTTCCCTAAATAAAATTTTAAAATCTTAAAATTTATTTTTTAACATTTTAATTGAAGAAAGACTGTAATCATAATTAATTTTGGGAGAAATTTTTCCAATTTTCTGAAAGTCTCATACATTCATTTCAGGATGGTATCACTTGGCTTCCTCTAAAAACTGATTTTAACATTCAACTCAATTAAAGGTATATTGAAGTCATATCTATGATTATAAAGTGGTATGATAATTTTAGTAATAAAGACATTAACTTAAAGATATCCACTCAAGGAGATATATTGATAATCAGAAAGATGGTAGAACATTAAGAAAAGCTCTAGACAATTGTTTTATGATAGTGTATAGAAATGAAAAAAAAGTGCTAGGACTGTAGCTCAGTGACAGAGTATATGATTGGCATGCAAGAAGCCCATGATTTTATCCCCCTCACCAAAAAAGAAAAAAAAAATAAAAAAGAAAGAAGAAAATAAATAAAGGAATGAAAAAGGAAAAAAGAATAGATAATAATAACCAATTTAATAGAAAATTTGTGTTAGTAGAACTAGAAATACAAATTAATTCAATCACCATCATTTTGTACATCTTCTACAATGTCCACAGAACTTGTCAAATACATATAAAAATAAAATAAAATTGCCATATTTTATGCAGTATGTTGTGTATGAGCCCTTATGTAAATGTTTAGTCTTCCTATTAACACCTATTATAAATAAATAAAAATTTAAAAATTGAATGCATATTCCAGAATATACTATTTTTTTCTCATTTTAACTTTTATTCCTTTTAAGGGCAAAATTTTTTCATTTTCATGAATTTTTGGATCTACAGGAATTGTTGGAGTCTATAAAACTAGATAAAATGGTACCACTGCATCTTCTCCTCATCAAATAAAAGTAGAATTTTCTATATGATTGCTTATATGAGGAGTCGGAAGGATTAAAACCAGGAGACTAAAATCAAAAACTGATTTTTGCCACTGGATCTTCAGTTCTAACTTTATAGCTCTCTGCTGTGTCCAAAGAGACAAGAAGAAGACTGAAAACAGCAGCCCAATTTTAGCCAGCCAAGGAAGTGCAGTGAAACAAGGTAGAGCTCAATTAAACAATTTTTAACTTAAAAATGACATCATAATATTTAGTAGAAGAAATAACTTGGTGACTCTAACCCAGTTCTTCTAGTGTAAGATTCCCATTTACATTTTCTTGTATCATTTATTTTCCTCTTGACCTCTGTTTTGGAGTATGATGAAATTCTCCTCCAAATCCTTCCAGACCTTACTACCCAAAGTGGAGCCAAGTGGATCACTGAAAATCCCTGTCTAAATTAGTTTCCATATAATTATTGTCTCCTATAGAAGACCACTTAATTAGAGCTTCTAGGAGAAGGTATTATATTCTAAACTTGGCTAGATTTTTTTGTGTGTTTTTTATTAGCTTTATTTTTTGTGATCATAAGAATGTAATAATAATTTAATGTTTTTCTCCCTTTTGTTTGGCTATTTTTCTCTAAGATCTTGTGACACCTTGTATTTCCAGAATGCAGTAGCTTCTCAAATTTTTAAAGACTTCCCAATGGGTTATAACATTATGATCTCTCTTCAGTTTTAAAGCATCACCCAATAAAATCTCCTATGTTTTCAAGTTTGTTAGGAGATGGTGAAGTGACATAAGGTGAAGCCAACTAATGTTATTAATATTTAGTCCACAGAGGTCTTCATTGTTTAGTACTGATTTCTTTTCAAGGGATGATGATACATTAGTTCAAATGCAAAAGTTTGACCATCAAAAAAATTGTGACATTTAACTTTAATAAACATACACTCTTCCTAAAAGCCTCTACAGTATGGATGCTTTTCTCTAAATCACTGTGCCATTATTTTCCAGGCAGCCTGGCTGAAGGTAATTAGTTTTGCTTCTCTTTGTGAAATCCATTGAGAATAGGTCAGTGGATAATGAATGTGAATCAGAAAATCTTCAGCACATTCATTTTTAAACAATACACCACAATGACTAGTTGTTTATGGTTTGGTCCCCACTAGACAAGAGAAGCACAGGGATCCAGGAGGCCTGACACTGGCTCCTTTTTGCTGGATGATGTGAACCAGCTTTTGACACATTGTTGTAATATTTCAGGTTTTACTCTAGATAGGCACACATAAATATTTCCTGTTCATTAATTTAATTTAAATCTTAAGAATGAAGATCAGATTGAAATCAAATTTTAAGCACGATGTTGGAAACATAATTCCATTTGCTTATTTCAGAGATTTGAGTGACATTTCTGAAATTAATCATGTGGAAAATGGTCTTAAAGGGCAAATGAGATGGTGAAGTGACTTAAGTGGTACAATTTTTGACTTAAAATAAGATCAAAGTTATGAGTTCTCACTTGAGAAAAAAAGAATGGCATAGACCATTCAAAAAGTCTCAATAGTAACCTGATGATTATCTTAAAACACCTTTAGCTGGGTGCCTTGAATGCCTGCCTATAATCCCATTCCATCGGGCATCAGGAGTTCAAAGCCAGCCTCAGGAAAAGTGAGGCGCAGAGCAACTCAATGAGACCCTATCTCTAAATAAAATACAAAATAAGGATGTGGATGTGGCTCAGTAGTCAAGTGCCTCTGAGTTCAATCCCTGGTACCCACCCACCCCCAAGAAAAAAACAAAACAAAACAAAACAAAAAAAAATTTTGGAATTTTCTTAGAGTACTTCATGAAAAGCTAATGTAACCAATTTTATTTTACAAATGCTGCTGTGTGGATTCAGCTAATTTTGATATAATTGATTAATCAGTATAGCTAAATAACTAGAAACTCATTTATAGTTTATGGTTGATGGAGAATGTTTATTTAAAATATTGCATTATAAAAATAAGCAAATTATATGAAAATTAAATTTGTGATTCTAGAAATGCATAAACATTTAATACTCTTATTTGTTACACCTCGGTGCTTACTTTTTAGAATTTTTTGAAGGCTTTTTGAAAACATCATTCATCTTCCTCTTTTTGCCTCCATCTAGACTAAGGAGTTTGGCAGTAGGAGGCATTTCATGATAGACAAAATGGGTCTGCAGGGAAAAGAGTAGTGGTCCAGGCCTTGAAGGTGAACCTGGTGAAGGAAGCTTGGTGTTTATGCCACCCACAAATTTTAGGAGGTTCACTTGGTAAGTTGGCATGCCTACAGTTGCTTCCATGAGAAGATACAAATTCTGACTAGGAAGCTATCATCCTCAATAGATACATCCAAGAACATGAGTCACAGTGAGTGATAATAGCAGCTTGGGTCCTAGTTTTTCTTTGAAGGTGGATTGGATTAGTCAGCCAATTAGACAACACTGTGAAGCATATAAAGGACATATGCATATTTCTAGACAGTGTGGAATCTTCACTATATACAAGAATTAACTGTGGTGTGGGGTACAAGGAACTTTCCTTCATGCCTTTTTCAGAAATCATGATATGCAAGCAAGAATTTAGTCTCATTCAAAACCTATTGAAGGACTGAAATTTCCTTCATATCCTCCATTAGAATTTAAATAATATTTTTTTCTAGCTATGTAATGATTTTGTGGGTAACATTTTTCAGCATTCTAATTGTCATTGAGATTTTTCTTGGAAGAATTTATTTTATTTTAAATATGTTATTATGAAAATTTTAAACCATATACTAATCAAGAAATAATGGATATATTCCTATGAATGTGCCAAAGACTGACTTTTAGTTACAGATTCATCATTTAGTTCCAACTTAATGAATATACACTAAATACCTAATAATGTCAGATAAGATTTTGCTCCCTAGGAGTTTTAATAAAATCCTTTGCATTTATCTTTTCCAAATCCAAAAGGTATTCAATATTATGTTCTGTTTCTAGTGTTGAAAATGACAGTGAAGCGAAGTGAGCCACTGCTTATGGCAGGTACACATGCCAGATGATTAAGAATCAGATCATAAACCAGACCCTTTAATTTCAGGTTTCATTTTCGTTCCAAAGCACAGGAAAAGGAGAGTTCTTGTGAAATAAAGGGGTGGAACAGGAAGGTGAGGGTGCAGCATCACCTAATTCAAAATAGATTAGTACTGTGCATTTATGGGAATGCCAGAAGACTATGAATGAAGGACTAAGACTGGCTTGCTTTCTAAATCTCCTTTCTTGAGAAAGAGATAGTTGCGAAGAGAAGACAATTCTTGTCACATAGTTCTAAACAAAAACCTGACAGTGACATAGGAGGATGGAGAAGGGAATAGATAGTTGTTACCTAAGCCTTTTTTATAAGTTCAATTAGGGAGACAGAACAAGATGAAATTTTTCATAGACATAAGTGTATTTTATAAACTATCTTACACATTGCTAAAATGTACATTTTTGATTAACAGTAATAATTACCAATAAGTCAGGTTTTACTGTTTCAATGATTTTATGCTTATAAATTAATTTTTAATTGGAGAAATGACTTTCTATTAAATTGGAAGATTGCATATAATATAATAATACTTTTAACAGATCAGAGACTGTGAACTGTGGAAAAATTCTTTTCATACTCTACTTCTTCAGTAGAATCAATATTTATTTTCTTTACTTTTTTAAAGAAGTTAGAAGCTCAAACACTTAAATTTTTGGATGCTTAGCTTGTTTTCTAATTATAGGAATTTCTAAGTCTTAGTCATATTCAGTCTTCAAATAGAAGTCCTTGAAATAAAAAAAAACAGTTGAAATTTTTGGCATCGCTTTTTGTTGATTTGAATATTAAAAATACTTGAGTGTTTATTGTGGAAAATGACCTCACAAGGCTTTTATTTTCTGACTATGTCTGACAAGTTTTCAGAAAGCCAGTTGAACACATTTAATAATGAGGTACTTGCCATGTACAAGGGTTGGTGTAAACTGCTGGCTAAAAGAAATGTCTCTAAAGTATTTTTATGTATTTTTGAACCTCAGTTATGTTCCTTAATGTTTATTATTAAATTATTGAGCTGATTTAATGACTTAACACTCTAAGGTTATTCAGAATACTGCGACACATGGTAAATATCATGTAACAATTAGTTTCACATCCCAGGGCAATCATCTAATTTCTAAATGGATATACTTTAGAATACTTAGTATATATCCTAATTTATTCTATGAATTGGAAAACTTTTCTTGTGTAGGGCCAAGTAGTAAATATTTTCAGGCTTACAGGATACAAAGCCTCTGTTGTAGTTATATACATGGTCACAAATGCAAAAAGCAGTCATCAACTTATAGATTAGTATAGATTCATGACAATTTAATGAATATAATAAACATAAAATGAATGGATGTGACTGTGTTTTAATAAAATTTATTTGTAAAAACAAGTGATGTGCTACGTTTGGCCCACAGTTTATAGGTCATTAATCTCTGATTATAAAGAGTATTTCAGTTCTTTTTTCAGTTTATCATTCAGACTAGAAGATCCTTAAATCCAATTTGAAACAAACATGCCATAAGTAAGGAAATTATGTACTCTATGCTCCCTTGACAACAAATTCATTTGGACTACCAATCACAGGATATCTGTCAACCCAGTGGAGGAACAATATCATCTAGAAGATCACTATTAACTACAGTGAAAACCTGGAAGGGGATATCAGGGTTCTGATTTATGACTAAAATATAATTCTATCCAAAGAAGTACATTTAAAAATTTCAGATAACTTTCAAATAAAGATGTTACACCTGTTGTGTATTATGATTTTGAATAGCAAAACCATACACATTTATATCATATATGAAGACTTCATCTTCCAGTGTATTGGAAGAACTTATTAGTATTCATAAAAAATTTATAAATATAATAATATTTTATATAAATTGATGCTTAAAACAGTACACATATGATTTGGAACAAAAATTATAAATGTAAAATATTGAGAATTTTTAAAAGATCAATAATAATACATATTTTAAAAATTATACAGTAGAATCTGAAAAGAAAACATAGTTAATAATTCTAAATAGCATTCTATTAAGTAGTCAAATTAATAATTAAACTAAAAATTAAAATAGAATTAATATTTACAACATTCAAACATGCAACAACTCTGGAAAGGAGTATGGAGATTCCTCCAAAAACTAGGAATAGAACCACCATATGATCAAGCTATCCCATTCCTTGATACATATTTAAAAGATCTAAAATCAGCACATTAAGGGAATACAGGCCACATCAATATTTATAGCACAATTCACAACAGTCAAGTTATAGAACCAACTTAGGTGCCCATCAACAGATGATTGGATAAGGAAAATGGATAAATATATATTCACAGTGAAGAATTATTCAGCCATAATGAAGAATGAAATTATGACACTTGCCAATAAATGTGTGGAACTTGAGAATAACCTGCTAAGTGAAATAAGCCAGACCCAGAAAGTCAAAGGTTAAATGTTTTCTCTGATATGCAGCAGATAGTCCAAAGTTAGCAGGGTGGGGGTGGGGGGTGGGAGGGGATGGGGATGGGGAACAAGGAAACAAAATGAAAGAAAAGGAAAGGAATCTGATAAATTCCATCAAATTGAAAGCAAGATCAGTGGATAGGATTGAGAGGGAGGAAGGAAGGATAGGATAAGGAAAGAATAGTGCAGTGAATCTGACTAAATTTTTGTATGAACACAGATGAATATATATAGTGAATCTCACTTTCCAATGTGCCCACAAGACACTAATTAAAAACAAAAAGTAAGTAAATAATAGAGAAATCGTAAAGTACAGGAAAGGGAACAGGGTGAGAAAAGAGAGGAAGAAACAGGGAAGTACTGGCGACTGAATTAGAGCAAATTATATTGTATGCTTTTATAATTATGTCAAAATTAATCCCAGTATTACTTATAACTAGAAAGAGCTAATAAGAATATATAAAAATACAAAAATAAAATACTAAAATCTGAAAACAATTGGTTCTACCTGCTTAAGAATAGTATTAAGTAACTTCTAATTTTAAAAAGTGTATGTTGAAAGCACCTTTGATAGTTGATACTTATAAATTCAATAAGATTTTGTGACCTATATACACATAAAGCTATTTTGTTAAGTTTAAAGTTAACAAAATGTAATGTAATTGTAGTAATTTTCCTAAATGTAAGTTGATGTTATAATACTTAATGAAAAAATATTAATAGAATTTTCAGCAATTTTAAAATACATTTTACTTCTTTTACCTTCATGAGTAAAGTATACAGGACTTTGTGTTATGGTTATCCCATCTGTGGAGGATGGAAGAACTGGGGAGGAGGAAAGAGATTAAAATTTATAATAGAGAAAATGAAGAGTGAAATAGGTGGATTACTAATACTTAGTAGTTTTCCGCTTCTGACATGCAATTCAATCATAAATATGGACAATATCCTTTCAATCCAGTTATTGTTCTAAGGGAGAATTTATCAAATTTCTTTTCCAATGTAATGCCTCGATTATCACTTAGTTTTTGGTATTACATGCGCAGAGGTCAATAGAGTAAAAAAGCACTAATGCAGACTCTTAAAGCATAGATAAGTATTACAAAGAGGGAATGGTACAGAACATCTAAAGAAAGCTCAATTTTTTATGCCTCTGGGGAATTCCATGAAAGAGAAAGAAGAAATAGAAGACTGAATCAAGAAGGGTGATATCCATTGACTCTGAATTGAGAGGAAGAAAGTATTTCTTGTGAAATGAAGAGAGAAGTTATGGCCAAAGGTAGTCAAATTTTCCCATTTGGCTTCTCCTTGGAATTCCAAATTAACTTTAAATTTAGCAATCTAAATTTTAAACTTCTGTCAACCTTAAATTAAAGACATGATTCAGAGGTAGTATTTCAGGATTAGATCTCCTGAGCAAAACTCATTCATTCTTATCAGTGACATTGAATACTGGGCTATATGTGTCATTGGTCATGTGGTCATAACACATAAGCAGATGGAGGTGGCCACAACAGAGGATGGCTAGGTTCTGTATAAGTGAAGAAAATTACAGACTTAGGAAAATAAAACCAGAGATAATTTACTAAATATAAAGAAATAAAATATAAGAAGTCTAAAAATTCAACAGTTATATATTTCAGTATCAGAAAATGGCAGAAAAATCAATAACCAATAGACATATGATACACATGACAAGAATAGCACCTCACTTATTCCCACTCAAAATGGTACATATACTTTCTTTCAGTTTGTTTGTGTTGCTATAGTAAAATACTTTGGATTGGTAATTTATATACAAATATAAACGTGTTTCTCATAGATCTGAAGGCTTGCAACTCCAAGATCAAGTTAGTTTTTAGTGAGGGTGCTATCTCTCCTTCTAGATTGTGCCTTGTTGCTGTGTTCTTGCATGGCACAAGGGCAAAAGGGCTAAACAACTGCTTTGTATGTCTTTTATGAGGTCATCAATCCACGTCATGAGGGGTCCACTCATAACTTAATCACATCCTAAAAGTTCCTCCTCTCAATACTATCACATGGTGATTGAGTTTCCATATATGAGTTTCAGGGGGAAATTTCAGAGGGTAGCACTCACAGAAACCATTTTGGAGAGGAAAAAAAGCTTATGTGAGAATTTAAGAGACTGATTGTTTTATTCTTTAGAAACGAACCTTACTTGACAGCTGTTTTAACCCATGTTGCATCACTATTACAAAATACCTGGGATTGGATAAGTGTAAGAAAAAGTGAATCATTTAAGTCACAGTTCTGGAGGCTCAAGGGCCTGAAACTAGTTATAGTCTCTTTGTTGGCAGAGTTCCAGAGATTGCAAGGGATCACCTGACAAAAATCAGGGAGTGCATGCATGTCTGAATTATTTGGTACCTCCTTATTATAAAGCCACCTGTAGTCAATCATGGGTCTTCCACCATTGTGATCTTATCCAATCCTTATTCCAAAAACTGCACCTGTAAAGAACATAGTTGAATTAAGTTTTATTTTTCTTAATATTTCACAATGGTCCATAAATTTTAACCCTTAGGGGTAAACTCAAATCACCTCCAATTACTAACAAAGGTACTCCTAAAATTATCATTTTGGTTTCATTGTAAAACCAAATTAGATAATCAGGTTAATTCACCCACCTCAGCAATAGGTATGTGTTTGATAGAAGAAGACAAAATGAAATGCATACTAAATAAATGAATTATATAAAACTGAAGTGATTAACCTTGTTTCCAGGTCACTATTGTAATTTGTGAATGTCTTCACAGATTTATTATAGACAAATCAACAGTATTTATACAGTATAGAACCAATGTCTGATTTATTAATCATGGTAAAGAGAGATAAAGAGCACAAAACTTAGTTAACACATAAATAATTAAGACATTGACTTCTTACTTCAAAATTCTCCCTGCTAATTTTTAACTAAGTAATTATTTATCTAAAAGGCTTATTAAGTATTTCATGACTTCTGTGTTTTTTCATGAACACTAAAAGAATTAACATTTTTCACTCTTGGGGAACTTATTTATAAGATAAAATTGGAATACTTAGAAAATTAGATATTAACTCTAATAAATATCAGTAGAGAAGTTAAAATATTATATGAGAGATTGTTATTGGAATTGGAGAAAAAAGGTCATGATAGTTTGACCTTATAAAATTCATGAATTATTTGTATGTACACATGATAAAAGAATTAGATTGAGCTATATCTGAAGGGAGACCAAATATGGAACATGACAGAAGTGTAGCATGGTCATAGACCCATTTAAAGTCAAGTCATATATTTGGAATTATTAAGCAACTACCAAAATATTAGCAATATTTAGAACTTACTATTTAAAAATATTAACAACTCTATAATTGAGTTATTTTCTTTACTTGTATGTAACATTTCCCACAATTAAAAAATAGATCTGTTGTATACTGAACATAAGCATTTGCTTAAATTTATGTATTGAATTAGTAGCCCAAATTATGGTGGTACTAAGATGGAACATTTGGAAGGCAATTATATGCTTAGTGTGAATCCTTCAAGAGGATCTTTAGATTATTCTCTCCCCTCTCCTCCTTCTCCTCCTACTCACCAGAACCTAACCATTCTGGCAAACTGATCTTGGAATTTTAACCTATGAGAAAGAAATATTTGGTGTTTAAACCACCCTGTCTGCAGAATTTGTTTGGTAGCTCAGATTAAGACAAGATCTGTACTCAGATGCCAGTGTTGTAGCTCCTTGTCTCAAACACTTCACAAAACTGAAAGACTAAGACAACACCAAATGAGAGTGGACATGGAATACCAGATATAAGAATTTTAACATTGAAATAAGAGATGTGGTAACATAAACTGATTGATGTAACAGTAACTGTTTGATAGAGTTCATGTTCAGAAGGAATGATGAGAAAAGAAAAAAATAAATAATGTATATAATATAAATATTAAAGCTTTTTGGTATTATTGGATTTGGTTCTGAATCTGGGTTTGATGATAACAAGCTGTATTTCATTAAGTCTATTTCCTGATCCAAAAAGCTAATTAACCCTAACTTGTTTTTTCAAAAATGCAAGATGCTGGAATTACGAGGTCACATGAGCTTCTATCAAGATTTCAATGGAATGTCTAGAAGTTTAGGCAAAGTATAGCAGAGTTAAATTCCTCCAGGCATTGCTTGAGAAGATAATATGTGAACCTGTGAGAATGAAGTTGAGGTTGCAGTGTAGACTCCACAGAATTAAGAGATGTCAGTAACATGGAATATCTGCTGATAGAAGTTTCTGGCTATGAACACAATCTCCCTAACAAAGAGACTTTGTTTTCTAGAACTGGCACAGCAAACGGGGTGGGGTTTCTAAACCCCTTTTGAGAACATTCTTGCCACCATGTGTCTCAGATTCTGTACATTGAGCTACTGAATTTGTTTGCTTAACTGGGTTTTGATTTTTCTTTGGTCTGATTTATTTTTCTTTCTATTCCACTATTTTCCCCTTTTATAATGAAAATGTTTACTTTGTGCCACTATATATTGAACATGTGTAATTTGCCTTTGATACTTATGGGGTCACACTGCCAAGGGTTTGCCTTGAATCTGAGAGGAGTCTTTGGACTTCAAATTTTGAGCAATGCTGGAATTGTAAAAACTATGGAGACTTTTGGATATAGACTAACTTCATTTAGCATTTTGAGATGAAAATGAGCTTTTGGGAATCAGAGGGAGAATGTTACGGCTTGGATATAAGGTGTCCCTGGAAAAGTTAAACAATAAAGAAATGTTCAGAGGTGAAATTATCAGATTATGGTAGTTGTTACCTAATGATTGAATTAAACATTTTGATAGGTTATTGAGTTGAATTGATTGAGTTGATTAGCTGTAACTGTAGAGGTGGAGAAAGTAGGTCCCTAAGGGGGCCTCCTTTTGGGAATTATATTTTGTCCCTGGTTCTTTGCTTTTACTCATTGTGTTTCCTGGCTACTATGATCTTAGCAGCTTTCCTCTGCCATGTCTTTCTACCATGATATTCTACCCCATCTTGGGTACAGACCAATGGAATCAGCTGATCATATAGTGAACCTCTGCACCTTGAGGCCAAAATAAACATTTTTTCGTCTAAGTGGTTCTTGTCAGTTATTTTGATCACAGTGATAAAATAAAAGAAAACAAAACAAAACAAAAAACCCAAAACTACATGAGGGCATTGAACAAATATGGAATTGTGTGATATTTTTCTCTTTGGTATCCCTAGGTCCATAAGTGGAATAAAAGAGTTTATTTATTAAGAAAATTTAATAATAATGGTCCCAATCTTTAGGAACCAAAGAAGTCTTTCTTAGAACAGTTAGAAAAACAGAACTTTTGGGGAGGGGAAGTCTTTTGGAATATGGTGTGGAACATTTTGGAGTACAAAGCACATCTCCCACACTGTAGAAAATGCATTAAGTGTTCTCCCATAGAGAATGGCTTAAGAGAATGGCATCTATGGATCTTCTAGAATAGAAATAAAATGAAACAAAAGTTCTTAAATGATTTCATACTTTCAGATTAATAAATTTGACAGGATTATGTGTGACTCAAAATATTATAGATGTTTGCTAAATAGTTGATTAAAAATAAAATTGCTATTTGGCCTATTAATGTTATCTCATGAAAAATTCACCTTAAGAGAAGACAAAGGCTGAATTTCCTAGATTTGAGAATTGCCTTGAATTATGAAAAAAATAAATCATTTACAAGACACATTTAAACATTTATCAAATGCATGTACTATTTATTATAATATATTGGTGGATATGAATTGTGATGGTATAAGAAAATTTTATTGTCCTTATATTTTCTGCAACTCTGTACAGGAAATATCCAATTTTATTTTTTATACTCATTCACATTTAATGTACCATAATAATTTTAAAGCCTTTTGAAATTATACAGTCAACTTAAATTTGTCCTTAAGCAAAATTAGTCTAAAGGATAAGAATTAAAAAAAGTGAGTATAAGAGTAAAGAAAAGAATAATTTTGAAGACATTATGAAACATCAAATACCTTTAAGTCTTACAGACACTTGCAATCATAAAAATGAACTAAATGATCCTTTAATCATTCAACACCAAAGTCAATATTTCTACAACACTTGATCATCACCATTTCCCTTTCTTATACTTACAAAATAGACTTTAATTAAATGTTCAATAACAAATACATTTTTTAAATTCTTTGTATACTGACCTTGAATCCTAAGACCTTGTCATAATATACTTAATTTTTGTAGGATATCTTCAAATTTTTAATTTACACAGTCATTTCATTTTTGAATAAAGACAGTATTGCTCATTAGTTTCCAATTCTTGTGATCTATATGCCTTTTTGTTGCCCTTGAGTAAGACATTGAATAGTGGTAATAACAAATGGACCTTCTTGCTGGGGTAAATAATATTGTTTTCTTTGAATAAATAAAATTAGTTAAAATGGATGATTTCACATTAAAAGTTGCTGAAGTTAATCTGTAAAATGTTCATTTATAATTTTAGTGTTCATAATAATGACTGTACTTAGTTATCTTTGCTGTACCTTTGCCCTGATATCACTGTTAAGATGACTGTGCGATGAGACAAACAGATGTCCTTTTATCCTATTCTTTGAAAGATTTTGATTGTTCCTTCATTAAACATGAAAAATTATTGGTGGAGCCTTCCTGGGCATGGAGTTTACTTTGTGAGAATAGATTGAATTATTCAGATTCCTTAGAAGATGTTTATTCAGAAAAATATCTTGTTAATTTGGGTAATTTTGATATTTTTCATAATTTACCAATTCATTTAAAATTTCAAGTGTATTAGAATAAATTTATTCATAATATTCACTTGTTATGTTTAATATTTTTGAAATCTCTGGTGTTATCTTTTTTCCATTTATAATGTTGTATATGTGGTTTTTCTTTTGAATCTTCTTATGAT
Organism: Ictidomys tridecemlineatus; assembly: GCF_052094955.1. Taxonomy (NCBI): domain Eukaryota; kingdom Metazoa; phylum Chordata; class Mammalia; order Rodentia; family Sciuridae; genus Ictidomys; species Ictidomys tridecemlineatus. Next base: position 114,473,041 of record NC_135482.1, read on the forward strand.
GGATATTGTAACTTTGTTTTCCAACTTTAGACATTGTTTCTTTCTACTAAATATTTTTAATACATTATTTCAGGTCTTTTACTCTTCTAATATGTTTTTGAAAGTACAATTTTCTTTTTAATCACAGCTTTAGCTACATTCTACAAATTTTGCTTATTTTGATACTTCAAATATTTTCATTGTGAGTTCTGTTTTCATTAATGGATTAGTACTGTGTTGTTTATTTTTAAAATATTTAGAGAATTTTGAATTACACTTTTATTGTTTTCTTGATTAATTTTATTGTACTCTCGTGATTTTAAAGTTTGCTAACACTTAAAAATTATCCATGTTTACAAATGTTCGAAAACATGAGAAAATAATTTGTATTGCGAAATTCTTGAGTGAAACATTCCATAGAATCAACTTTGTGAAGTTGTTTAAACTTTTTCTGATCTTTACATCCATATCTCTTATTTTATCCTTTATCAAAAATGGTATATTATCATATAGATATGTCTTTCAGTTTTCTTACTTCTCTTTTCATTTTTAGATGTATATGGACACAATGCCTTTATTTTATTTTATTTTTGGGGAGTTTGGGGGATACCAAGGATTGAACTCAGGGGCACTGGACCACTAAGCCAAATTCCCAGCCCTATTTTGTATTTTGATTTGGAGATGGTCTCACTGAGCTGCTTAGTGCCTCACTTTTGCTGAGGCTGGCTTTGAACACATGATCCTCCTGCCTCAGCCTCCTGAGCCACTAGGATTACACACATGTGCCTCTGTGCCCGGTTTAGTCATTTACTTTTACGTGATGCTGAGGGTCAAACCTCATGCCTCACACATACTAGGCAAATGCTCTATCACTGAGCTACAACCTCATCCCCTTACTTCATAATTTCTTTATTTTTAAGATAAAATCCTAAATTTTTTAAAAAATATAATCTGTTTATATTCCTGGTGGATTGATTTTTATTTTAAAAAATTGATTCCTCTTCACTGTTATAATTGACCATTGTTTTAAATACAATTTTTCTATTACTTGTTTATGTTACATATTTTTCTTTAGGTTTCTATGTACCATCACATATCCTATAATTAAGATACATCTCTGAAAAAAAGAATACAAGTATGTTTGCTTTAAAACTCAGTCTGAAAATATTTATCTTTTAATTGGTCATTTAATCCATTTAAGTGTGTTTGGTCATAAGTACACAATTTTAACATGCTACAATTTTGCCACTTACCTTGTATTTCTTAGTTTGTTTCTCTTTCCCTGACATTATTCTGAATTAGTTAGGATTTATGTTATTACTTTATTTCTCTTTACTACCTTAATGTTAATACATTATGAAACTTCTACTGGAGAATACCTTGGAGAGTACAATATATACCATTAATTTGTTTAAACTATGAACTGCAGTAGTATAATAACTGTGTTCCAGATAATGCTAGAACATTGAACCTTTGCTTAACAAAGTGTGATCCATAGACAAACAATATTGCTATCACTTTGTTGTATTTAAAGCTTCAAATTCTCCCCCTTGAGACCTATTGCAACCAAGCCTGGAGTTTTTGAAAGAATCTCAGGTACATATTATGTATCTTAAATTTGAGGAGCATTTATTTTGAACACTTTACCTCTATTAGACTTGTTTCTTGTCTTTTTCTTTAATTATGTCTGTGTAATTTCACTGCAAAGTATTGCAAAATTCAACAAATATCATTTTTTTAGCAAATAGTTTGGCTACCTATTTACCTACAATTTAGAAATACTCACAAATAACATATTCACCTTTTTCCCTTTCTTCCTTCCTTCGTTTTCCTTTCCTCCTTCCTTCTTTTTGATAATTACACCAATAATAGTTTTATTTCTACTAGAGTAAGTATGTCAATATTTCTATTATTGTAGATAAGCTGGTGTTTAATTCTTCCATTTTAATGTTTTACAAATGTACTTATGTATCTTTAATTTGGGGAATATATATAACATAATAGTTAATGCCGCCCAGAGGGTCTAGCACAATGTGTTTGTCACAGTAGATCCTCTACATATTTGGAGAATTACTAGTTGAATTTAAGAAATTAATTTTCTTAATTGAGTTGTATTTGACATGTGACCCAATGGACAGTATCAGAGTATTTTTCTTAATAGGAAAAAGTGATCTCTTATTTTCAACATAACAAAACAGTCAGTTATCCTTCTCTACTTTTTTTGTGCATGTGGAAATAATCTTTATAAAACCTCATATATATCAGTTACAAGAGTTGCAGGTCTGTATGGAGGTCACCAATGTTAATTAACTATATTCAATTTTAAAGTTTTGTCAAAGCAAATAAATATGTAACAGCCTCCTATTGTGCATTAAGATTTCAATTCAGACTGAAATTATATACCATCCATTTATTTTTGTGATAGGCTTGATTATAGCTGAACATGAATAGTTCTCAACAAAAGAGAGAAGATATATATATAACAAAACTACAGATTCTTTTTTTTTAGAGAGAGAGAGAGAGAGAGAGAGAGAGAGAGAGAGAGAGAGAGAGAATTTTAATATTTATTTTTCAGTTCTCGGCATACACAACATCTTTGTTGGTATGTGGTGCTGAGGATCGAACCCGGGCCACACGCATGCCAGGCGAGCGCGCTACCGCTTGAGCCACATCCCCAGCCCCTACAGATTATTTTGATAGATATACATCTTAGCTGGAAAAGAAGTGATTAAACCCTTTAGCTAAAGAAGCTTTGTTAAATACATAATGTGCTGGAGAGTTAGACATCAGACTACTGTTGCGTCTCTTACAGCAAATTAAATGGAACATCTAAAATTGGCAATATGTATGTTTCTGTTTTAAGTGTGTGTCATCCAAATCCTTTAAGTTCTTTTCCTGTTCACAGTGACAGCTGTCAGTGTTCAGCAAACAAATAAAACAAACAAACCTACAAAATCCTTAACATCTGTTCTTATTTAGCTATAACTATTTTAATAGAGTTTGTTTTACATCGTTTAAAATGGGAAAAATGTGAAACCAGCAAATGAATATTTCTCTTGGAAGTTATTTTTTTACTGGTATTTACTAGTCTCTAAATAACTGATATGTCTATAAAGTGAGCATATGTTATTTTTTAATTAAATTTTTATTGTGTGCATAACATGTGATATATAATAATGTGATGTTATGTGATATATATATATATATATACACACAAAAAAAATACAACATATCGTCTCATATGGCTACTTTTTGTGGAAAGAGCAGATAAAATATATTCATTGGATTAATCTCAAATTCAGTACAATTTTATTATTTATATTTTTCATGTTAAATCTCTATACCTGTTACTCCTACATACATTGTAACCTATGTTCTACATCTCCCATGTGCTCTTCACACCCAGTGCCCCAACTTCACCCACAATAATCACTGTTTTATTAATTTTGTGTATTTGTTTGTTTATTTATTTTTATTTAGGTTTTAGATCCCATATATAAGTGAGGTAATGCGGTTTTTTTTTTCTGTATCTAACATTTCACTTTGCTTACTGTTCTCCAGCATCATCTAATCTGTTACAATGGCAAGATCTTCTGTTCAGAGCTGAATAATATTCCATTATATGTATGTGTGTGTGTAATATTTAATTTTTTGCATATAGAATGATGTTATCTGTGAACAATCATAATTAGACTTCTTCTTTTCCAATTTATATCTCCTATTGGGTTTTCATTGTCTGATTGCTTTTTGTTAGCACTTCCAGTACTATGTTGAACAGAACTGGTGAGAATGGGTACCCTTGCCTTGTACCACATGTTAATAAAAAAGCTTTCATATTTCTTTCACTAGTTGTAACATTTGATACGCGTTTTATTATATAAGTGGTCTTCATTATATTGCAAAACTTTCCTTTTGTCCTTAGACCTTTGAAAGTTTTTATCAAGAAAGAATATTGGACCTTGTTGAGTATTTTTCTACATCAATTAAAATGATCATGTGACTTTCATCTTTTATCCAGCTAATCACATTAATTGTTTTTCATATGTTAGACTAACTTTTCATTCCAGGGATGAATAATTATGTGCAGTCTTTTTGTTGTTGCATTTTGTTTGCTAATACTTCCTCAAAGATTTTTTTTGCATCCCTTTGTATTTGAGAGATTGGCATTTCATTTTCTTCTTTTGTGATGTAGCTGACTCTCTTAGGTGTTAAGATTAAATTGATCTTATAAAATGTTTACAAGTATTCCTTCTAGGTTTATTTCTTGGGAGAGTTTAAGAAGCATTGGTATTAATCTTTTTTTTTTTCTTTTGTACAATTCAGCCATAATATCATCTGGACCTGGGTTCTTCTTTGTTTGAAAAGTCTTTTTTTTTAAATATTACTTCCTCAATATCTTTCTCATTTGACAGATAATGACAAACATGTAAGGTTTTCTAATGCTTTTTAACTCAATCTTCAGAGTTTATAGTTTTTTAGGAATTATCCATTTTGTCTTGGTTATTCAATTTGTAGGCATAGAGCTGTTCATAATAATCTCTTATGATTATTTTTACTTCTAAGCCATCTGTTGTAATTTCTTTGTGTTTGCTTTTATTTATTTGAGTCTTCTCTAAATTCTTCTTAGACTTGCTAAAGGATTTTAAATTTTATCTATAAAATCCACTTTTATTCATTCTTTCTGTAGTATTTATTTTCTCTACCTGATTTATTTTTGTTATGATTTTATTGTTTCTGTTTTTATGCAAATTTTGGGTTTAGTTTTTTCCTTTCCTAGTTCCTTGGGGCATAATGTTTGGTTATTTTGGATTCCCCTACATTTTAAATGCAGACATGTATTAGAATTGCATTTGCTGCCTCCCGAAGGTTTGCATAGGTTTTGGTATGTTGCATTTCTGTTTTCACTTGAATGAAGACATTTAAGAATTCCCCTTTGATTTCTATTTTAACCTATGGAAATTTCAGAAACATGTTGCTAAATGCATGTATTTATAAATTTTTAAAGATTTCTCTTACTATTGATTTCTGATTTCATGATATTTTCTAATGCAATACTTGATATGTTTTTATTCTTTTTAAATTTGTTCTGACTTGTTCTGTGGCCTAACATTTGCTGTATCCTGCAGAGTGTTCCTTGTGTCCTAAAGGAAAATATGGATTATAATGATTTTGGACGGAAAGTTCTGTATATGTTGTTAGATCAATTTGGTCAAAAGTACAATTCAAGTATAATATTCCTTATTAATTTTATGTCAAGTTGACCTATTTATAATTGAAACTACTCTGTTGAAATCCTCACTAGTATTGAATTCCTATCTCTTTCTATTTTCATGTCAATTGTTTTCTTATATACTTAGGTACTACAATGTTTTGTGTATGCATATTTATAATTGTATATTCTTTTGATGAATTGACACCTTTATCATTACATGGTGACTATTTTGCCTCTTGCAGCAGACTTATTTTTAAAATACATCAAACACTAGTATTGCTATATGTATAAACATGGCTGTATAACCAAAGTGATTCTGCATTCTGTACACGTGGAAAAATGAGAATTCAACCCCATTTGAATCAAATGTATGATATGTCAAGATCACTGGATTGTCTTGAAGAACTAATAAATAAATTTTACAAAACTTTTTGTTTCTTCTTTTTTATTGGTTCATAATAGTTATATATAACATTAGGTTTCACTTTGACATATTATAAATGGATAGAGTATAGTATACTCCAATCAAGTCCTGAGTACTTTCTGTCCCCCTTCTCCCTCCATCTGTCTTCTTTCCTCTATTATATTTATCTTTGTGCTTATTTAGTCTTTCATTAAATAGAGTTCTGTATATATACATAATGATTATATTCACTGTAGCATATTCATATGTGTACATTGAAAATCAGTTATTCATTCCACTCATTTTTTCCTTATCCTATCTCTCTTCCTGTTCCCTCAAGCTCCTTCTTCAACTCTCTGATCACCTCTTTATTTTGATGGAAATTCCCCACATTTCTTTTTTTCTCTCTCTCTCCTTCCCCATACCACTAATTTTAGAATAGATTCTGCATATCAGAGAAAATATTTGGCCCTTGACTTCCTGAGTCTGACTTATTTCATTGAGCTGCAAATCTCCAGGTCCATCCATTTAACAACAAATAAGATAATTTCATTCTTTTACTTGACTGAGTCATACTCCTTTATATGAAGGAGTATATGTATATTGTGTGTATGTATGTTTGTGTTTGTGTATGTATATATATATATATATATATATATATATATATATATATATATATATATATATATATATAACATTTTCTCCTGTTGAAGGGAACCTAGGTTGGTTCCATAGTCTGGAAATTGTAAATTGTGCTGCTATAAACTTTGATGTGGCATCCCTATAGTATGCTAATGTAGATCATTTGGATATACTCTGAGAAGTAGGAGAGCTGGCTCATATGGTAGTTCCATTCTTATCTTTTTGATGAATCCCCATACTGCTTTCCTGAGTGGTTGCATTAATTTGCAGTACCACCAAAAATAATGAGTATACCTATTCTCCCACATCCTTGCCAATGATTTTTAATTGTATTTTTGATAATTGCCATTCTAACTGGAGTGAGATAAACTCTGAATATGTTTTTTTTAATTTACATTTCCCTAATTGCTAGAGATGTTGAATTTTTTTCATATATTTTTTGGTCATTTTTTTTTAATTTGGAGAATTGTCTGTTTAGTTCTTTTGCTCATTTTATTTTTGAGTAATTTGCTTTTTTAGTGTTAAGTTTTTTTGAGTTCTTGATATATTCTTGATATTAATGCCCTGAGGACCAAGTGGCAACTGTTTTTTTGACTCAAGTCTATTTTATCAGATCAGAGTACCAACATCTCTGTCTATTTTGGCATTATTTCCAGGGAATATATTTTTCCGTGCTTTTATGTTTGGCCTCTGTATATCTTTAAATCTAATGTATCTTACAGGCAGAGCATAGTTACATCTTGATTTTTATCCATTCAAGGGCATTCCTTGTCTTTAGATGAGAGAATTTTATCCATTTGCATTAAGGTTATTGACTTGGTTTAAATATGTAATCCCCCAATTTTGAGTTGAAAACTTAAACCCCAATATAACATTCTTGGAAGATAGGATCCAATGGAAGGTATTTGTGTCATGAAAGTTCCACCCATGTAACCATACTAATGCTGGTTATATTAGAGCTTGAGACTATGAATTCTTTCATCCTCTCACTTTCCACAGTGGAATGAAATACCTTCACTTTAGACTTTAGACATCAGAATTGTGAGCTAAATAAATTTTTTAATTATAAAATAATCAGTTTGTGGTATTCTGTTATGCTAGTCCAAATGGACTAAGAAATTTATTACTAATAGGTAAGGATGTACTGTTGCCATTTACATTTTTTTCTCATTGTTTGAGGGCTCATTTGTTCATTTTCATTGCTATTTTTGGCCAACTATTCCTACTTCATGAAGTCCTTTAAGAATTTCTTGTACATTACGTCTAGTGGTCTAGTGGTGAGGGAATCCTTCACTGTGTGTATGTCTTCATACTGAAGATTTATATTCCTTGATTTTAAAAATATAACTTTTTCAGACATAGTATTCTTGGTTGAAAATTTTCTTTTTTTCAACATGTTCGTATATATCCCATTGTCTCCTAGCTTGCATGGTTTCTACTGATAAATCTGTTGAGAATTTAATATCACTTCCTGTTTCCATGTCATTTGCTGTTTTCTCTTGATGCTTTAATTTATTTTTTCCTTTTTTATTTTTGTCCTTAACTTTTGTCAATTTGATTATAATGTGCCTTAGAAAGTATCTCTTTGGGTTATTATCTTTTTGAGGACATTTGAGCTTCATGGACCTTGTTGTTCATTTTGTTTCCAAGATCTAAAAAATTTTAGCAGTTATTCTATTAACTGAGCTTTCCGTCACTTTCTCTGTCTTTTCTTCTACAGCTCACATTAAGCAAATATTCGTGTACTTAAGGATATTCCATAAATTCCATAGGTTGTCATCACTTTTTTTTCATTCCTTTTCTTTTATTTCCTCTGAGTCACTTCAAAAGATTTATTTTCAAGTACACAGATGCTTTATTCTGCTTTATCTAGTTTGCTGTTGAAATTCTGTATTGTAATTTTATTCCATTATCAAATTCCTCAGCTACAATTTTTTGTGGTATTTATATCTACATTTCTCATTCAGATCATTAATTTTTTTCCTGATGTCACTGAATTGTCCGCTTGTATTTTCTTATATCTCACTGAGTTTCCTTAGGATCTTTATTTTGAATCCATTTTCAGGTAGTTAACAAATACCATTTCTTTGGGGGTCAGTCACTAAAACTAATTGTATTTCTGTGTTCCTTTGCTGGTGTTATGCTTAATTTTTTTTTTGTATCCTTGAATTGATATCATGGATATAGTAATGGTAGTATAGTCAAATGTTACAGAGCAGCTATTGTTGGGGAAGATTTTCACATGCAAATGGGTTTGAGCTGGGGTTGTTGGGCAGGGTGAGGTGACTATAGTTCTGTGTTTATTCAGTGTTATAATCTTGGTATAAATTCTTCTGTTGTGATTAGCATTAGAAATGACAATTGATTTAGTCAGCTTTTTTGCTGCTGTGACTAAAGAATATGACCAGAACAATTTTAAAGGAGGAAATGTTTATTAGAGGGCTCATGGTTTCAGAGGTCTTAGTCCACAGAAAGCCAGCTTCATTCCTAGGGGCTCCAGGTGAGGCAGAAAATCCTGGCAGAAGAGTGTCTCAGAAGGAAACAGCTCACATGTTTACCCCAAAGCCACATCCTAAATTCCTACCTCCTCCAGCCACACCCTACCACTTCAGTTACCACTCATTTAAGCCCTATCAGGGGATTAATTTACTGATTGGGTAAAGACTCTTATAACCCAATTATTTCTCCTTTGAATTATCTTGTTTGTCCCACATGTGAGCTTTTGGGGGACACGTCAGATCCCAAACCATTACAGCTATGTATTCCCCAATGATCTAGGCTGCAAGAGCTTTAATAAGTGATGGTGTTGTATAGAAAAACATAAACCTATTGTTTCAGCAGAAAGTGAAAACACCTTAGATTCTATGAGGGTAGCTGTATCAGCATCAAGATTTTTCATGGCTGGTTCAGTTCCAGATAGGCATGGTACCAAGTCTTTTCATAATAGAGGGCTTATTATCTCAATTATTTCAGGCTCTGAATCCCTGGGACATGAAGCATTGCTTCTGCTCAGCATGGAAAGCATGGATACACTGATTGGTGGAGCTCTGGATACTAAGGCAGAGAGCATTGCACCAACTATGGCATTTGGAATTGAACTTGAAAGAGTATCCTAGAGTTTTCTAGCTCCCCCAGTACAGAATGCTTTCTCTCTGTGACAACAGGGGTGGGGTTAACTTCTTCAATGGGCTGTAGATTTGAAATCCATAAGGGGTGGAAAACTGTCTCAGCTGTGACTATGATGTCAGGGAACATGACTACTCTGGTAGGCAGTTTTTCAGGAGGCCTGAGCTTTCCAGAAGTTGGGTACCACTTCAGCTTAGTCATAGAGGAAGCTGTACCAGTACACAGAATCAGGTCAATGGAGCAGATTATGAGTAGTTTGTCTGTAGGGGATAGGGAATAACAGTAACTTGATTTGTGGATGGCATGCCACTGGAGGGTGTGTTACAATAGTGGGAAAGCTTTCAGGACAGCAGGTGCAAAGGCTGTTTTTCTCTGGAGAAGGATGCACTCTAAAGGTGGTTCTGGTTTCAAGAAGGTGCAGTGGGACTGGAATACTGCATTAAATCTTCTGGGGATACTCAGCATGTACACTGTAGGGAGGACCGTTAGCTGGATCAGAGTCTCTTAGGATTGTAGGAATCTCCTCTACCAAAGATTGCAGATGTCCACAATGGGGCTTCTGACTTTCTCTTGCTTACAAGAGATAGAAAGAAGTCCTCTGGATTCTGAACTGATCTTCATGGGGGTGGGATAAAATTAGGCAATGTATTTCCTTTACTTCTTCATGCAGCTATACTACTCTGTATTTTATAGAACTTCTGTTAGTTCTTTATCTGTTCTTGGGAATGCTCTAGTCATTTTGTTTTTATGTATGTTCCTGGGGAAAAGTGTGTTAGGAGTTCCTAATCACCATCTCACATGGTATTTATTTTTTAAAAATACACTGAACAGATATGTTATAGGTAGACAATATTTTTGATAAGCTTAACTTTAACTAATTAACTGACACAGATTTAGATTCTAATTGCTTTGAAAGACAGCTGAGAAAATATATTTTCTATATCATGTGAAAAGGAAATTATTTATCAAATCTAAATTTTGTATGTTGTATCTTACTTTGGTGTGAAAAATATTTAGTCCATAAGAATGGGAAAGATGGCATCAACCAACCAATTTATTATGTGCTTTTTTTTCTTTTACCTGATGAATTAGGTGTTTCTTTTCAAACCTTGCTGCTGGATTTAGAAGTAGCAATAATACTTAAGTTCTTATTCCTATTCATAAACAGATTACTGTGACAGGGCATTATCATCTCAGGGAGCTACTAAAACTTCTAGATACTCTAGTTTTGTGTGGCAAAAGAGCTTACTTTTTTTTTTTCTTCATCAAGCTACTATGTAATACCAATATGTAGAAGTTCAACATTTTGGAATTAGGTAATTAATAGAAAAAATGAGCAATACCATAATAGAAATTCAAAGAAATATTATTCATCTAGCAATAAGGAAGAGGATCATTAAGCATCACTTTTTCCTTATATAGGATTTGAAACATTTTTAAAGTTTGTAATCAACATTTAAAAAAATTATCTATTACCTCTACCTAACTCATTATGGATTGATATTTTGTCTACTTAATTATTATTATTTTTATTTAGTTAAATTGGCTTCCATGTTTTTGTACCAACTATGCACCAAAATAATGTGTGTGTGTGTGTGTGTGTGTGTGTGTGTGTGTGTGTATAAAATATATATAAAATATTTTATCTCCAACTGGAGGAAGAAGTGCATCCTCAGGGTAGCTATGCTATGTCTTTAATCATTCTACTAAATAGCTCTGAGAGCATGTTCTTTTTTATGTTAAAACACTGAAATTTGAACTATCTTATTTTCCCAATTCATTACATTTTTAGTAATATGCCAATTTGAATTAATTAAAATTGCTCTGGTAACATTATTATAGATGGCCTGATAGAAAATTGGACTGAAACATATCCTTTACTTTAGAACTGAAAATTTTGTAACAATTATAATCCTCAGCTAATACTTCCAAAATTTTCAGTCTTTTGAAAACAATACAGACTTCTTCCCTTTTGCATTCAGTGCAGAATTTAAACAATAAAAATCTTACTTCTAGTTTAGGGAAAACATAATCTAAAAAATGCTGATATAAACAGAAATGTACTAGATTCTTTTTTTTCCATGCAATCTGTCAACTTTTTAATAGAGAAAATAAAGATAATTTATAAAATATGGGATGGAAACAGATCTAAGAGTTATGCTTTATGCTTACTCCTAGATGTGTCCTTTTAATACCTAATGTTTTTTGCTTTTCTTAAATTAATTTGTTTTTATTAATCTAGTTTAGTTATTAAAGACAGACACTATCTTCCTTTTCATGGATTACTATGTCAGATGAATTCAGATATTTAACTTATATATACTATTCTATTATCTATATTTGTAATATAATAAACTATCAATTATAATTTGAAGTTGTATATAATGATATGAGTAATGTATAATTAAGAATAATTAATTAATTTTAGGAATCATATTAAGCATTGATGTTATACTCTCTTTGAATTATAACTTGTAGCCTCCATGGAATATCATACATGTAGTTACTAATGACAAAGAATGAGCAGTGTTAAAGAAAAAATATTATGAATAATTTACAAAGTAGATAATTAGGGTCTCAAAACAAAATTTTAGGCTTTACCATTTTCAAAAGTTAACATTTGATGATGTATTCAATTTAAGATAAAGCAATTATAAAAAGAACATTCATATAGTTTTCTTAAGAGGAGAATACAGATGTACATATATATGCATATATATATATATATATATATATAATCACTATTATCAATACTATTAGCTTTAGTAATAAATACTATTGGTTGAGAACATTTGTTTTACATGTGAAATTGAATTTAATCCTTTAAAAATTACTGTAGTTCTTCCCACTTTCTAATTATGACACCGAGTTACAGTGAATTGAGAAATTTGTGGAAAAATACATGTGAGAATTTAATAAGACCACTAATACCTTCATCTTGGGAGGCAAGAAGACTGCAATTTGAGACCAGTCTCAGCAACTAAGCAAGGCCCTAAGCAACTGTCTCAAAAATAAATAAGTAAGTAAGTAAATAAATAAATAAATACAAACACTGGGTGTGTAGCTCAGTGGTTAAGTGCCTCTGAGTTCAATTCCTGGTGCCTACCCACAAAAGAGAGAGAGAGAGAGAGAGAGAGAGAGAGAGAGAGAGAGAGAGAGAGAGAGAGAAAGGAATATTTTAAATGAGAATTTATGTACAGATCAATTTTTGGAGTGCGTGAATTTAAGCTCAGTGAAACTGACTTTATGATGACATTTATTTTCCTACTAGGTCTTCTTTATACTTTCTGATTCCTGGTGATGGATATGGTAATATTACTTTCATTTAAAGTTCTATAACTTTTAATTAAAAGAAAGAAGTTATGATTAATTGGCAGAGTAAATTAGAATTTCTAAGTTAAACCATGTTTCAAAAATAAAATTATTTATGCCTAAATAAACAAAGATAGTTGTACAATTCTTCAAATACCAAGTACAAGCCTATATTATTAGTCATCTTTTGCTTCATAAAAGGATATCACAAATTTAGTGGCTTAAACTAAAATATTTATTATCTCATAGCATCTGAGGGTTAGGAATGTTGTCACCACTTGGCTATGTTTTCTGTTCAGGGTCCCTCTAACCTATGAACAACGGATCAGCTAAACCATGTTCTCTTCTGGAGGCCTCAATGAAGAACTGGCTTCTAAACTCTTGAAGCTGAGCAGCAGTTAGCAGAACTGAACTTCCTTCTGTTTTTGGCAAAATTTGTTCCTTGCACTTTTTTTTATTGATTGTTCAAAACATTACAGAGCTCATGATATATCATCTTTCATACATTTGACTCAATTGGGTTTTGAACTCCCCAAATACATAATGCAGACTCACTTCTGTTACATACTCACATTTTTACATAATGGCATATTAGTGACTGTTGTATTCTGCTACCTTTCCTATCCCCTACTATCCCCCCTCCCCTCCCATCCCCTCCCATCTACCCTCTCTACCTCCTTTGCTGTTGTTCAATTCTCTTCCCTTTTTCCCCCCTCCCCCTTGCCCCTCATAACCTCTTATAATTTTGTGTATCACTGAAGGTCTCCTACCATTTCCATATGTTTTCCCTTCTCTCTTCCTTTCTCTCCCCTCATTCGTCTTAGTTTACTGTTAGTCTTTTCCTCATGCTCTTCCTTCCTGGTCTATTCTTAGTGGCTCTCTTAATATCAAAGAAGACATTTGACATTTGCTTTTTAGGGCTTGGCTAGCTTCACTTAGCATAATCTGCTCTAATGTCATCCATTTCCCTGCAAATTCTATGATTTTATCACTTCTTAGTGCTGCATAATACTCCATTGTGTATAGCTGCCACAATTTTTTTTATCCACTCATCTATTGAAGGGCATCTAGGTTGGTTCCACAGTCTAGCTATTGTGAATTGTGCTGCTATAATCATTGATGTGGCCGTATCAGTATAGTGCGCTCTTTTAAGGTCCTCAGAGAATAGTCCAAGAAGGGCAATAGCTGGGTCAAATGGTGGATCCATTCCCAGCTTTCCCAGGAATCTCCATACTGCTTTCCAAATGGGCTTCACCATTTTTCAGTCCAACTGGCAGTGTACAAGTGTGCCCTTTTCCCCACATCCTCGCCAACACTTATTGTTGTTTGACTTCATAATGGCTGCCAATCTTACTGGAGTGAGATGGTATCTTAGAGTGGTTTTGATTTGCATTCTCTGATTGCTAGAGATGGTGAGCATTTTCTCATGTGCTTGTGGATTGATTGTATGTCCTCCTCTGAGAAGTGTCTGTTCAGGTCCTTGGCCCATTTGTTGATTGGATTATTTGCTATCTTATTGTTTAATTTTTGAGTTCTTTGTACATGCTGGATATTAGGGCTCTATCTGAGGCGTGAGGGGTAAAAATTTGTTCCCAGGATGTAGGCTCTCTATTTACCTCTTTTACTGTTTCTCTTGCTGAGAAAAAACTTTTTAGTTTAAGTAGGTCCCATTTGTTTATTCTTGTTATTAACTCTTGGGCTACGGGCATTCTATTAAGGAATTTGGAGCCAGACCCCACAATATGCAGATCGTAGCCAACTTTTCCTTCTATCAGACGCAGTGTCTCTGTTTTTATATCTAGCTCCTTGATTAACTTTTGTGGCTGGCGAGAGAAAGGGATTCAATTTCATTTTGTTGCATATGGATTTCCAATTTTCCCAACACCATTTGTTGAAGATGCTATCCTTCCTCCATTGCATGTTTTTAGCCCCTTTATCAAATATAAGATAGTTGTAACTTTGTGGATTAGTCTCTGTGTCCTCTATTCTGTACCATTAGTCTACCTGCCGGTTTTGGTACCAGTACCATGCTGTTTTTGTTACTATTGCTTTGTAGTACAGTTTGAGCTCTGTTATCGCTATACCTCCAGATTCACACTTCCTTCTTAGGATTGCTTTTGCTATTCTGGGTCTTTTGTTTTTCCATATGAATTTCATGATTGCTTTATCTATTTCTACAAGAAATGCCTTTGGGATTCTGATTGGCATTGCATTAAACCTGTAGAGAACTTTGGGTAATATCGCCATTTTGATGATATTAGTTCTGCCTATCCATGAACAGGGTACATTTTTCCATCTTCTGAGATCTTCTTCTATCTCTCTCTTTAGGGTTCTGTAGTTTTCATTGTATAAATCTTTCACCTCTTTTGTTAGGTTGATTCCCAAGTATCTTATTTTCTTTGAGGATATTGTGAATGGAGTGGTTTTCCTTATTTCCATTTCAGAGGTTTTGTTGCTGATATACAGGAATGCCTTTGATTTGTGCGTGTTGATTTTGTATCCTGCCACTTTGCTGAATTCATTTATTAACTCTAGCAGCTTTTTTTGTAGATCCTTTTGGGTCTGTTAAGTAAATTATCATGTCATCTGCAAATAGCGATAATTTAATTTCTTCTTTTCCTATTTTTATGCCTTTAATTTCTTTTGTCTGTCTAATTGCTCTGGCTAGTACTTCGAGAACTAAATTGAATAGAAGTGGTGATAGAGGACAACCCTGTCTTGTTCCAGATTTTAGAGGGAATGCCTTCAGTTTTTCTCCGTTTAGGATGATGCTAGCCTGAGGTTTAGCATATATAGCTTTTACAATGTTGAGGTAATTTCTTGTTATCCCTAGTTTTTCTAATGTTTTGAACATAAAGCGATGCTGTATTTTTTCAAATGCTTTTTCTGCATTTATCGAGATGATCATATGGTTCTTGTCTTTAAGCCTATTGATGTGGTGAATAGCGTTTATTGATTTCCGTATATTGAGCCAGCCTTGCATCCCAGGGATGAATCCTACTTGATCATGGTGCCCAAGTTTTTTGATATGTTTTTGAATTCGATTCCACAGAATTTTATTGAGAATTTTCGCATCCAAGTTCATTAGAGATATTGGTCTGTAGTTTTCTTTCTTTGAAGTGTTTTGTCTGGTTTTGGGATCAGAGTGATGTTGACCTCATAGAATGAATTTGGAAGAGCTTCTTCTTTTTCTATTTCTTGAAATAGGTTGAAAAGTATTGGTATTAATTCTTCTTTGAAGGTTTTGTATAATTCCGCTGTATACCCATCCGGTCCAGGGCTTTTCTTGGTTGGTAGTCTTTTGATGGCTTCTTCTATTTCTTCCTTTGTTATTGGTCTGTTTAAATTGTGTGTGTCCTCCTGTCTCAATCTGGGCAAATCATATGCCTTAAGAAATTTATCGATATCTTCGCTATCTTCTATTTTATTAGAATATAGGATTTCAAAATACTTTCTAATTATCTTCTGTATTTCTGTAGTGTCTGTTGTGATATTGCCTTTTTCATCCCGTATATTAGTAATTTGAGTTCTCTCTCTTCTTCTTTTTGTTAGCATAGCTAAGGGCTTGTCTATCTTATTTATTTTTTCAAAGAACCAACTTTTAGTTTTATCAATTTTTCAATGGTTTTTTTTTGTTTCAATTTTCTTTATTTCTGCTCTAATTTTAATTATTTCTTGTATTCTACTACAATTGCTGTTGTTTTGTTCTTCCTTTTCTAAGTTTTTGAGGTATAGTGTGAGTTCATTTATTTGTTGGTTTTTTCTTTTCTTGATGAAAGAACTCCAGGAAATGAATTTCCCTCTTAAAACTTCTTTCATTGTGTCCCATAGATTCTGGTATGTTGTGTCTGTATTATCGTTTGACTCTAAGAATATTTTTGTCTCTTTCTTTATGTCTTGTGTAACCCATTGATCATTCATTAACATATTGTTCATTTTCCATGTGGTGTAGGATTTTTTCTTCCTTTTTTTATCATTGATTTCCAATTTCATTCCATTATGGTCAGATATGGTGCATGGTATTATCTCCACGCCTTTATGTTTACTAAGAGTTGCCTTATGGTATAATATATGGTCTATCTTTGAGTAGGATCCATGTGCTGCTGAGAAGAACGTGTATTTACTTGATGATGGTTGGTATATTATATATATGTCGGTTAGGTCTAGGTTATTGATTGTGCTGTTGAGTTCTATAGTTTCTTTATTCAGTTTTTGTCTAGAGGATCTGTCTAATGGCGAGAGCGGTGTGTTGAAGTCACCCGTAATTATTGTGTTATGGTCTATTTGACTCTTGAACTTGAGGAGCGTTTGTTTTATGTACATTGCAGCTCCATTGTTTGGTGCATACAAATTGATAATTGTTATGTCTTGTTGGTGGATGGTCCCTTATACCAGTATATAGTGTCTTTCTTTATCCTTCTTAATTAACTTAGGTTTGAAGTTGATTTTATTTGATATGAGTATGGCCACTCCTGCTTGCTTCCGAGGGCCATGTGAGTGGTATGATTTTTCCCAACCTTTTACCTTCAGCCTGTGTATTTCTTTTCCTATCATATGAGTCTCCTGAAGGCAGCATATGGTTGGATTTGTTTTTTTGATCCAGGTTGCTAGCGTATGTCTCTTGATTGGTGAGTTTAGGCCATTAACTTTAAAGTTACAATTGAGATATGATTTGTACTTCCAGTCATGCTTCTTAATTTATTTATTTTAGTTTGGCTAGTTTTACTTTTTGGTTATTTTCGTCCTCCTTTACTTAAATACTTCTTGTTGTTAGTTTTGGGCACTATTTTTCAATTCCTCTTCTTTTAGTATATTGCTCAGAATGCTTTGCAGTGCTGGTTTTCTTGCTGTGAATTCTTTTAGCTTTTGTTTATTGTGAAATATTTTAATTTCGTTGTCAAATCTGAAGCTCAATTTTGCTGGATACAGTATTCTTGGTTGAAATCCATTATTTTTCAGCGTTTGAAATACATTGTTCCAGGATCTTCTCGCTTTCAAAATCTGTGCTGAGAAATCAGTCGTTAACCTAATTGGTTTACCCCTGAATGTAATCTGCCTCTTTTCTCTCGTAGCTTTTAATATTCTCTCCTTGTCCTGTATGTTGCCTATGTTCATAATTATGTGTCTTGGAGTTGGTCTATTATAGTTTTGAATGTTTGGGGTCCTGTAGGCTTCCAGGATTTGGCAATCCATTCCATATTTCATCTCTGGGAAGTTTTCTACAATTATTTCATTTAATATGCTGTCCATTCCTTTGGTTTGAATCTCTGTGCCTTCTTCTATCCTGATGACTCTCAAATTTGGTTTTTTAATGACATCCCATATCTCTTGAATAGATTGCTCATTGGATTTAAGCATCTTTTCTGTGTTGACTATACTCTTTTCAAGTTGATAAACCTTGTCTTTATTATCTGATGTTCTGACTTCTACTTGATCAAGTCTATTTGTAATATTCTCGTTTGAGTTTTTAATTTGGTTTATAGTTTCCTGCATTTCTAAGATTATTGTTTAATTCTTTTTTATGATCTCTATCTCCTGGTAGAGCTCGTTCTTTGCCATTTGAATTTGTTTGTTTAATTCATTTTCAAAATATATTTTTATTGCTTGGTCTTGCTGTCTCATGTCTTCTCTAATATTCCTTTCCATTTGAGTTAGGTATGCCTTGAGTTCTTTCCCTATTTCTGCTTCTGATATTTCTATGTCCTCTTGTAGAATTAAGTTGTCTTGCATTATTTGTACTTTTTTTTCCCTTGTTTTTTCATGTTTCCCCCGTTGCTTTCCAGCTCTATTTGATTGTCGTGTTTCTGCTCTCTTCTATAGATTTGTTTTGGTTCCGTATTACTGTGATGCCTCTCCTTTGTGTTGTTAAACTATGCCTGCTAACGTGGATTCCAATGTAAAGGAAGATCCGACGTCCGAGCTCCAGTGACGACACTACTTTGCTATGACCGGCCCCAGTTTCTTGCTGGGGTGTTCTGATGAGGGGGTGTGACTGGACTGTCTCTGTTTTGTTTCAGCTCCCAGTCACGGCAGGCAGGCGGTCTCCAGCCGCCCAGTATCACATGCCACGGGCGGGTGATCGGCCGCCTCTGGGCGGGTGTTCTCCTAGGGCCCAGCTATGCGGGCAGTGGGTGAACTGTCGCCGGCGGGCCTGTGGTTTCCAGCTGCCCAGTCTCGAGGGCCTTGCCTCTAGCCTCGTGGTTTGTCCTGCTAGTCTTGATTTCTCCTGCTAGACCAGATTTCCCCTGAGTGATGGTTCTTGGCAGTTCAAACTGTACTCTGGGCCTGCCATTTTTTGGGTGTGGAGGGTGACTATTGGGAACCCCAGCACTCTATTGTTTTGTTTTCGTTGTGGGTGATAGAACTGTACCGCTTCCTTCCTTTATGCAGACTCACTCTGATACTCCCTCCCACGTGAATCAGTCGGCCTGGATCTCCGGGGTCCCAGAGTTGGCTATTGGGATCCCAGGCACTCTGTCCTTTTGATTTTTCCTGCTTGCCCCTCCCCCAGCACTAGCTAGACAGGTTTTGTTTGGGCAGCAGATGGGGAGGGGGGGTTGCAGGTCAGGTGCCTCTAGTTTCCCTCTAGTCTTTATGCAGGCTCACTCTGATTCTCCCTCTCCCGGAAAGCCTAGGAGAGATTTTATGAGAGTTCCCGATGTATGGGGGGATGGGCTGAGTGCCACACACCTGTTTTGTTCTTTAGATCTCTCAGAGAATGGCAGTGGATATTTCAGCTTTTCAAGATGCTGGCTGCTGATTGCCTTGGTGGAGTGTCCGCTGTGGGGGATGGGACTGTACCGTTTCCTTCCCGTCTAAAATCCCGTACTCAGCCCAGGGGTCTTCCTTGCACTTTTACAACTAAAGGTTCTGACGTTTTTCTGGCTATTGGTTGGAGACCACCTTCACCACCTGAAAGTTGCTTGAAATTCCTATAAAGGACACCAGCAGATCCTTACCACAGAGGCTTCTCTAGTCTGTTCAATTACCTAATCAAGGCAACAAGGAGAGTCTCTGATTCCTCTGTCAAGACTTATAAAGGCTGATATAATATAACATAATTACAAGAGTGATATCCCATAATATTTGCCATATAATGTTACATATTAAAGCCTAATAGTGGAAGTGAAATCCTTTGATATGACATTACCTAGTTACAGGAGTGATATCTCATAACTGTGCCTTATTCCATTAGTTAGAAGTCAATGGCTGCATTTATAGACCAGAGAAGTAGTTTAATATTTCAATAGTGATAATTTTGGATCTGCAGGTAGGCAACTTTACCTTCTGGCAATTTAACTTAGTTCAGTTCTAGTGTCCTTAATATCCAAAGATGATAGAAACTGTATCTGGCCAATTTATGGGTAGTCAACTCCCTTTTGGTTCAAAAATCTGCCTTCTTTTCTTTGCTTCAAAGGAATTTCAATTGTCAAACATAAGTTCACATATTAAGACAGAATTTAGTAATGAAGGTGTATTTTACTGGCAAATTCTTTTTTGTAGATTATCTGCTATGTGTTGATTTTTCTCCTTGGCTGCATTTGCTGCTGTTGTACAAAATCCTGCCATGATCTTAGTTCTTTCACTTAAGTAGTTACATCCATAGAAATATTCTCCTTTTTTTTTCACCAGGGATTGAACCCATGGAACTTAACCACTGAGCCAGATCTTCAACCCCAACCCCTTTCTTTTTTTTCTTTTAGACAGGTTCTACACAACCTAGGGCCTCATTAAATTGCAAGGTTGGTTTTGAACATGTGATCCTCCTGCCTCAGCTTCCCAAGCCATGGGCCATGCACCTAGCATTTTCATCCATTCTTACCCTCCTTTGGAGGTAGAGTAATGGAGTTCTCAGTTACATTGGGGAAAGACTCTGTAAATTGCTCTCAAGATCATTAAGGCAAATCATTGTACAACAACCACTACTACTCCATTACTCTGGTTCCTAAAAAGAGGAGCTAACTGAAAATCTATTCCTTTATCTCCATTTGTTTAAATATATGATACTTAGAAGAAATAATGTATTATTTTAGTTTGTCAAACTAGGATAAGTGTGTGATGTCTCATCTACTTTTACTCTCTAAGCTTTTAATTGCACTCTAAATTTTGTTTTCTGATAGTCAAATTCTAGTTCATCCTATCTGTCTCTTGAAGTTGTCTTCTAATTCCATCTTCAATTTAACATTCAAATCTGAGCTCACATGTCATTTCCTCCAAAAAAATCTTTCATTAACATTTCTCTAAAGTCCCCTGCACACTTGCTATCACTTTCTCCTGCTCTTTTCATTAAAGCATATATCTGATATCAATGTTTTGCCTTTCTCTCCTGAGCCAGATCTTCAACCCCAAGATAGAATGACTTGTACTGGGTCCTATTTGTCACCCTAATACTTACCAATGCCCAGCACATACAGGTAAATGATTGCTTAATAAATGAATTACAGAGGAAGTAAACAAGGGATTCTTTATATTATATATAATATATGTATAATATTCTTTATATTACTAGGTAATTTTGAATAGCAAATGTATCTCAATATACTCTATCAAATAAGTCATTAAATTTCACTATGGGTTACTTTATGAACACAATTGTAAATTCAATTAAAATAGACTTCAGAAACATTTTTAATGAAGACCTGATCACGAATTTGAAAATGAGGTTTGTAGCAGAAACTACTTTGTTTCATCATCATACAACATTACTTTTAAGTGCTACAGAAGTAGTATTTGACTTCAATTAGAGAAAGTTAAGGGAATTAGACATTTATAATGTTTAACAAAGAAAAGTTCAGTATTGTAATCTAGAAAATTAGAAATACACTGTATTATAAAAGATAATGTAATAAGAGTAGATTAAATTATAATTCCACTTTAAAAAGTAGTATCAAAAAACTGGTACAGAATGAGAGAGAAACAGTTACTCTAAAAATGAAGCAATGAGAAAAAATAGAATATAAAGAATTACTTATAATTGAAGGGAGCACCTTGAAGTATAAAACCAAAAATAAAATGAGTTTATTGTTCATAAATGGCTTTTAAAATTATAATAAAAAGCATTTATAAAGATATACTCAGGGGAAATATCCTATTAGTGATAAACTCCAGAAAGGAAGACTGTTAATGATGATATTAATTTGGAACTCTATTGTCATGTAATTTAAAAATTTTCCTTTAAATTCTAGAAAGGAGAGAAATAAAGACCTCAAAAAATTGTCAGTTGACACAAAGTGGATGAAAGAATGGTAATTAGAAAAAATGACCACATGCAAATTAGCAGACCTGTTGACTTTATTTTCTATGATTTTAAAGAATTGTTTTGTGCATTTATCATATTTGAAAAGTCCTCAGGTATTCGTGCTGCATTTGCCTGTATATGAAAAGTCATCTGGTATTGAAAAATCACCTGAAAATCTATAAAGAGTGAATCTAATTTGAAGGAGGAGTCTAACAGTGTGCCAGCCATTTGATGTCATATTGTCAGTCTTGAAATTTTAAATAGTTTGGAAAGAGCTATTCAAATGACCTTTATAAATGATATTAAATAGGCACTGCAAAAAACAGTGGAATCAGAAATATTGTAACAGGTTTCAAGCTGTGAGTTCAACTTCTCAAATTTTGACATGCTGCAAGTAGTAACACATCTAAAATCTTCACAAAGTTTTCTGAGTCTTCAGTGTGACTTTAACTTAACTGAAGATCTAAAGCATCCTTATGATTAAGGCTTATCCCCATTGGAAAGTGAAAGAGAATTGAAAAAGGAGAGATGTGTAAAAGATAATATAAGAAATTTAAGCAAAGAAGGTGACAGAATGTTATGTGCCATAGAGAAAGAGTTACTGCTTTTATTGCTTTCTTTTATGGTTGGATTTTTCTCTGGTCTTGTCTTTCTGAAACAAAAATGTATCTTGTGAGCATCTAAAGGATGGGTATAAAATATCATGCAAATAAGCTTCCAGGGAAGATTGGAACATACTTCTACCAATTTTATAAACAAATGAGCTCTGATGGAAAATAGATAATGAAATTATTAACCTTGTAAAATGTTTTGCCAGATACTAACAGTATGTATTTGATACCTGTATAAAAATAGAACATATAACATTGCTACAGGTATATGTAATGGCTTTTTTATGTAATGTATGAATTGGACACATCTTTACATGTCCTTTTATGGAAAGGTAAATAAGAAAGGTGCAAAGATTACCTAAGGAATGGGTACTTGCTGCTAAAATTTCTTGCCTTTCACTCATTTTGAAACTAATCATTAGTGATGTATTAATAATTGTCACAAATAATCCAGTTAGGTACCAATTGAAATTATTTGTATTTTTTTTATTTTTTTATTTTTGGTATGTATGTGTTGTACTGGGGATTGAACCCAGGTTGTTGTGCATACAAGGTCAAGTGCTCTAACACTGAGGAACTAGTCCAAGTTATCATTTTCTCATTTACATTTTTGAGTAGAAAGTGATCATTTAAGCAGCCTGGAAGGAAAGTTAGTGGTAAATTTATTAAACAAGCAATGGAGGCAAAGGCATTTAATTAAAATACCTTATACACTTTCCTGAATTTCCAGCCTGCCAACTTGACCACAAAATCAAGTCAACATCATCAAGCCTGGTGGCACAGGAAATTCAGAAGCTAAGGCAGGAGGATCACAAGTTCACAACCAACCTCAGGAACTTAACTGAGTGAGACCCTGTCTCAAAATAAAAAATAAAAAAAGAGCTGGGGAATTAGTTCAGTGATAAAGCACCCATGGGTTAAAACCTCAGTACAAAACAAAGACAAAATATAGAAAAATAAAAAAGGAAGAATTTGCATCCACAGATTTTGAGTTTTCTAGTCTCCATATTCTGTGAGTCAATTCCTTAAAATTTCCCTCTGTCTCCGTGTTTCTGTAAGTCTCTCTTCATAATCAGATATGTATATTATATATAATATATGTAATATTTATTCACACACATGTATACACATAAGCATTCTTGTTTCTGATTCTTAGAACCCTAATATAAGGTTCAATGCTGCACTAGGATCTATGGTACATACTAACTTGTATAAGCAACATATTCTATTAGGTACTTGAAGAAATATTTTTATCTCACATCAGCAGTGCTACAAAATCCTAAAGCTCAGAGACAAAAAGTATGGTGTTGGACTCCTTTCATTTTTCTTTTCAGTAATAAAAGCTTTAAAATTAACGTCACATTAAAGCTAAGACTATAAGAGTGAATGCAAGATTGTGTTGTTAGTAAATACCAATTATGATTCATCTAGGAGTTATAGCTCAGAATATCATCACTGAGAATTTTTATCATTTTTCTATAAAAAATTTAATAATATAAATTTTATCATCTCCACCTACAAAATTAGGAAATTATCAGATATCTCTTTTCAGATATCCTTTCAAATGAACATTCTTAAAGTGATAGGGTTGTTAAAACACGTCATTCTTCTAAATATTGTCACATTTATTTAAATTGTTAATACAAGGAATGATTTCAGGAAATTTGGAGACGTGATTAAGAGGAATCAAAAAAGATTCATGTAATAATTTTGTCTATTTGGAATGGCATAATAAGCCAGAATAGTGTTACATATTGTTAAGTACCCCTATTATATGTTATAATTGAAAACATTATAACAATTTTAAAATATAGATTTCCCAATTTATAGAATTAAAGAGCCATGAAAATATTTTAAAAACCAGATGGCAATGTGTGGGATGGGGCTGGTGTTATGACTCAATGTTAGAGCGCTTGCCTGGCATGTGTGAAGTACTAGGTTTGATCCTTACACCACATAAAAATAAATAAATATAAAGGTATTGTGTCCATCTACAACCAAAAAATAAACATGTGAGAGAGTGAGAGAAGTCATTCCATTTTCTATTTCAATAAACAAATTTATCTATCTATTTAAAGTTTATAAAACAATTTACACACTTTTTTGTTTTCATATATTCCTATGATGTGCAATAAGACCAGCCCACAGGACTTTTTTCATGGCATTGCCTCAGTTAGACAATAATTGATGAGTGGAAGTGGATATTGACTCCGAGTTCAACCCAACATGGCACTTGTGCACACTATTTTATAGGTGTATGAGCAAATGTATTGTCATTTTTTAAAAATATAACACAGGATATAATCACAGAAAAGCATTCAAGCACTAAAAAGAGCAAGAAGATTGTATGTTTTTCCTGTTCCTTTCCTATGTGAGTTTCTCCCTATTGGAAATGTCCCTTTTAATTTATTTTGGCAGAAAACTGTAAGGATTATTACATTTGAAGGCTATAGGGAAATATTAGTGGTCACATGGTACACACACACTTAACCAGTCATTCATTTCTTTGAAAGGGTTCATAGATTAGCACTATCATAGAAACATTTTCCAGTATTATGAGCTATTTCTTCTACTGGAAGTCTTTACTTTTTACCTTACCTATTTTAAATAATAAATGTTTTGGCTAGGTAATTATTTGATAACAAGACCACCATTTGCCTCTTCTTACAACTTTAATAGATTATGACGGATTTGTCAAAGGTTAAAATGTTAGCCACATGGACAAAGGTTTGGATTATCATGATTGTCTAATGAATAAACACTTTATTCATTCTTCAAATATCTTCTTCACATTCTTGTTCACAGTTTACATTCTCGTCATCACAGTAGTCAATTTTCATAAGTCTTTCTATGTATCAAAAGTCAGATTATGATGAGTCTAATTAGTTTATTCATTTCTGGTGAATGCAAATATATTTAAGTTTTTTTTTTCTACATCAACTTGTAAAGTCTTTTCAAATTTAGATTATTTAGTAAACAATTATAGAGAAAACTTCAATTTTTCATCTTTGACCAGGGGAGTTTTATAGTTTAGATAGTTCAAGGAGGATTATTTTTATTCTATAAAACCAGAACCTGCTGTATATCATTAAATTATTTCAGAATGGCAAGACCTTTTTATCATTCACTCCCAACAACATTCATTATTTTTGGCCTTAGGAAAATTCCTGAAACTATTATGATCCTTCTTTTCTCTGACCCTTTGATTCAACACTGTACTGTGCCTGATACTGTCCTTCAAAATTACCATTGGGTATACAGAAAATCTTTATAAGGCTAAGGATGTAGCTCAGTGGTATAGTTATTCCCTAGCATATAAAAAGCTCTGGATTCAATCTCCAGCACTGTAAAACAAAAAGGATAAATAAAGAAAAAAAGAAAGAGTGTGCAATATTTTTTATGTGTGTGCATATTTGCAAATTCCAAGAGATTTTAAGAGGGATGTGTGGTATCCTTACACCTTTGCATGATCAGTTATGAATCATTTTTCAGAGGGGACAATAGAACTGTTGAACATTTTAAATAAATATTATAATTGACCAAACTGTTTAATATGTTTAGTACAGAAAAGTATCTTTGTGAATTATGTATTGGAAATGCAATTTCAAAATCTTAAGGAGGCCTATGAGGGTTATAATTAACGTCTTTGTTTTAAATTACTATCTATTTAAGTGGAGAAGATATATTTATATATGTATTGGATTTTTAAAATGTGTATGATTAGAAAAAACTATGCAGTTATAAATATTATACTTGACTTATGCATTCTATAAGCTAATTTTCCAGTGTACCAAATTCTTGAAGGAAGGAAATAGAAAATTAAAAATTAAAGGAACAAAAATGTTAACGATTGAGAAGTGTTAGATATTTTTTAGGGAAGATTCAGGATCCCTAGGAGGTATTAGTAAGTTGGCACAGAGACAAAGAGAATTATTTTGAAGCTATTAACATTTTGATGAATAGATTTATTTTTTAGCTTATGGCTTTGGGGTGGGTAAAAATAGTGATTTGGAGTGGAGGCTGAAGTAAACATCTACATTTTAGAATCTTTAATGCAACCTTAGATAGAAAAAAATCACCTGAATCTTGAAATTAAAACATATGTAGAGATGTTGGGGTTTTAGATGTAGAAATAAAGCTAAAGCAGAATCTTCTCCTATGCTTTGTGGAATCTGGAATCATCATAAAATAAGACCAGAGCACTGGCATGCCATGCCTGCCTCATATGACCAATTCATATTTATATTATAAGACATGTAAGTGAAAGAAAGTGATTCATATATATCTCCCTGTATACAAATGTTTTGTAATGATGAACTGAGAATACCCATCGGTACAGAAAAAATGGTGCTAATGATAGATGATGAAAATAAACCAATAGAAACAAAATAAAACAAACAAGAAGTCCTCCAAAATTAACTACAAAAGAAATCATCTGACAAATTGAAATATATATATATATATATATATATATATATATATATATATATATAGTCATTTTAACAGATTATTTTCTTTTTAAAAAGGATTAATGGTATTTACCGTGATATCTTCATATAGTGGTTCATTGTGATTGAACATGTCCATTTACCCGTTTTGCACCTTTGCCCCTTGCAAACTTCCTCTTCTACTTTCAGATCAACTTTTAAAAATTGGTTTATTTATTAATTCATTTATTTTAGTTTTCACATATGAGAGAGAACATGTGATACTTGTCTTTCTGTTTCTGGGTTATTTTTCTTAACATATGTCCTTCATTTCCATCTACATTTTTGCAAATGACATAATTTTATTTTTCTTTATAACACACACACACAGACACTCACACACATAAAACACTTACACACATTTATTTATCCATTCATTTGTTTAAGGGCACTTAGACTCATTTTATATCTTACTTATAATGCATATTGCCACAATAAACATGGGCATGAAGGTATCTCTTCTGTATACTGAGATCATTCTCTTTGGACATATTACAGGAGTGGAATGTCTACATCATATGGTTGATACATTTTTGTTTTTTGAGGAACCTCATTACTGTTTTCTATATTAGCTATACTAATTGACATTCCTACCAACAATGTTAAGGGTTCAATTTTCTCCACATCCTCAATAACATATTATTATTACTTTTCATAATAGAAATTCTAAATGGGGTGAGATGGTCTCTCATTGTATTTTTTATTTCAATCTCCAAAATAGCTAATTTAGCATTTTTCATATATTTATTGCTCATTTTATTTTTTTTCTTTTGAGAAGTGTTTCTTCTGATCATTTGCCCACTTTTTAATTGGATTACTTATTTTTTGTTAAGTTTTTTGAGTTCTTTATGTATTCTGACTATAAACCCTCTGTCAGATGAGTAGCTTGCAAATATTTTCTCCTATCCTATAGTTAAAATAAGCCAGACACAAACAGATAGCTAGTGCACATTCTCTCTCATATGTAAAAATGAATAAATAAATAAATAAATAAATAAACAAATAAACAAATAGATAGATAGATAGGTTGATAT